>NW_006921799.1:797364-798947 GCF_000298275.1 Orycteropus afer afer
CCACAGCTATGGACATATCCAAAGTAAAATGAGCTTACAAGACTGAAAAAAGGGAACCAGAGACATTGATTGGCAAGGGAGGACAACTATAAACAAAAAGAGGGAAAAGACTGTGTAGTTACAGAACTTCAAAATGGTGAGGAAGATAAGAGACTTACAAGAGAGAATAGACTGTTCTAAACTTGGGGAGAAAATGATAAATCATAGGGTAACCTCAAAGAAAAATGATAAACCTTCCTATCACAATAAAAAAGAGGACAAGCAAAAATCCTCAGTAAATACTAAAACAACAGCAACAAAAGAAATGATAACAGGATTCATAAACATAATGAGCACAGCACTGAAAATAATATGGAATAGAGAAGCAAGGGGCACCTTGAAAAACCACATCTCAAAATGACAGCAACCAATGCAAACATGTCAATAATTATACTGAATGTTAAAGGATTAAATGCACCAATCAAGAGAGGGAGAGTTGTAGTTCAGATAAGAAAACAAAACCCATCTATATGCTGCCTACAAGAGACACACCTTACAGATAAAGCAAAAATAGACTAAAAATCAATGGTTGGAAAAAGATATATCAAACACATGGCAATTGTAAGAGAGCAGGAGTGGTAATATTAATTTCTGATCAAACTGACTTTAAAACAAAAACCACCATATGAGAAAATGAAGGACATTACATAATAATTAAAGGATCAATTGAACATGAAAATATAAGCATAATAAATATCTATGGACCCAATGAAAGAGCCACAAAATACAGAAATCAGATTTTAAGAGTTAAAAAGCCAAATAGATGACTCCACAGTCATAGTAGGAGACTTTAATACACCACTTTCAATGAAAGAACAACTGGAAAGAAACTCAACAAAGACACAGAAGAGCTAAACAATACAATCCACCAACTTGGTCTTATAGACAGATACCTAGAGAGCACTTCACTAAAGAACAGCACCATATATATTGTTCTACAGTGCACATGGAACATTTTCCATGATAGACCCTATGTTAGGCCATAAAGCAAGCCTTAATAAATTTTAAAACAGTGAAATACTGCAAAGTACCTTCTCAGGTCATAATGCTATCAAATTAAAAATCAACAATAGGAAGATCAACAGAAAAAGAGTAAACACATGGAAACTGAACAATACTCTCCTTGAGAAATACTGGGTAAGATAATAAATCAAAATTGAAATTCAAAAATTCCTTTAATCGAGCAAAAATGAAAACACAACATACCAAAATCTTTGGGACACAGCAAAAGCAGTGATCAGAGGCCAATTTATAGCAGTACAAGCACACATGAAAAAAAGGAGAAAGAGCCAATATCAACACTTTAAACCAACATCTCCAACAATTAGAAAAAGAACAGCAAGAAAAGCCCACAGTCACCAGAAGAAAGGAACTAATAAAGATTCGAGCAGAAATCAATGAAACAGAGAATAGAAAGGCTACAGAAAAAATCAACAAGACCAGAAGCTAGTTTTTTGAAAAGATCAATAAAATTGACAAATCACTGGCAAATTTAACAAAAGAAAAGAGGGAGAGAATACAAATAACATGAATTAGAAACGGAA
>NW_006921799.1:800767-801882 GCF_000298275.1 Orycteropus afer afer
ACCAAGGAGGATATTCAAGCGGCCACCAAACATATGAAGAAATGCTCACAATCATTAGCTATTAGAGAGATGCAAATCAAAACAACAATGAGATACCATCTTGCTCCAGCACTAGTAGCATAGTTGAATGAGACAGAAAATAATAAATGCTAGCAAGGTTGTGGAGAGATTAGGACTCTCATACACTGCTGGTGGGACTGTAAAATGGTACAACCATGTGGAAAGCAGTTTGGGGATTCCTTCAAAAGTTGGAACTAGAAATACCACTTGACCCAGCTATTCTATTCCTAGGTATATATGTTAAAGTAGTGAAAGCCATGACAAGAACAGACATATGCATACCCATGTTCATCGCAGCACTATTTACAATAGCCAAAAATTGGAAACAACGTAGGTGTCCTTCAACTGAGGAATAGATAACCAAATTATGATACATACACAGAATGGAATACATGCAATTCTAAAGAATAATGTAGAATCTGCAAAACACTGCATAATTTGGATGAACTTGGAGGAAATTATTCTGACTGAAGTAAGTCAATCACAAAAGGACAAATATATTATTCTGTTATTGTAAAAGTCAAGGAAACGTTTATCTATGGAAGGACATTTTCTTTGTTGGTTAGCAGGCATGGGAGGGGAGAGGAGGGAACACTGTTAGATAGATAGAGATAAGTGTTGATTTGGGTGAAGAGAAGGGCAATGTACGAAATGTGAGTGATCAATATAGTGGCATTGAGGAAGAGAAAGACATAGAGAAGTACATGGGAGGTACAGACAACAAAGATGAACCCTTTAGCACATATAGTATGGCATTGTCAGAGAAGGCAAAGATGGGTATGCAGGTGGATAGATATGTAGACAGACTAAACTATTAGGTATGTCTATGAAGTGGGGAGTATGCCCAAGAACATGTTTGTGGCAACATTGTAGGCAGACAATGGTCCTATAAATTTATGTGCATGATCTGAATTCCCAGGTGTATAGTAGAGCTGACAAGGGGAAAGGTTGTAGTCACTGCTTGATCACAGCCAGCTACCCAGAGGGACTGAGTAGTTGAACCTGTGGGCTCGGGACCATAGTCACAGGGGACATCAAGCTCAATTGGCATAACA
>NW_006921799.1:802479-816777 GCF_000298275.1 Orycteropus afer afer
GTGGTCAATGTCATGAGACAAAGTGTACGTGAACTGCTGTATGGCAAGTGAATTTGCTCTGTAAATTTTCACCCAAATCATAAATAAATAAATAAATAAATAAATAAATAAATAAATAAATGACGGTAAAAAAAGGATTGCTGTAATTCAAGACATCAAATTCTATATCTCAGCAACAGTTGCTCAACTACTAGTAGGACTAGGCATTTCTCAGGTCACTTTACTTAAGGGGGAAAATGAGCAATTGCTGTACAGAAACACTTGATTCTACCTCACTTCTTTTCCCCCAAAGGACCTCATTTTCACATCATGAAAAATATCAGTCTTTCACACAAAACCTAGCAGTTTGCAAAGGAGTTTGGTAGAATGCTTACCAAAAACTATCTTCCTAAGACAAAGATTAAGAAGGCTGAAAAGAAACTGTCAACAAAATGACAGAAGAACACATGTTTCAAACAGAGTAGAATGTTTTAAGAGGTAGTTGTTGTTGGGTGCCTTTGAGTAGGCTCCCAGTCATAGAGACACCTTGTATGGCAGAGCACAATGTTTCCTGGTCCTGTGCAAGCCTCACAGTAGTATGTATGTTTGAGCTTTTTGTTCCAGCCACTCTTTCAATCCATCTCATTAAGGGACTTCCCCTTTTTTGCTGACCTTCTACTTTACTAAGACAAATGCATTGTTAACAAATTGGTGCAAAAGAAAAAGGAGGAAAAAGTATCCACTGGATTGGATATTTAAGAGGCTACTATTATTTCTATTTATTTATTTATTAATAGCAGGAAGCTGGAAAGCACAGTTGAACACAAACGATGAAGGGTAAATAGCAAATAGATACCACTTTTTTGAGATATTGAATGAGAAGGAAATGAGGGAGATGATAGTATAATGTGTTGAGGAAGACTATAGATGCAGCCATGGGATTCCTTTTTAGGATGAGAGAGTCTTGAGCATTTTATAAGAAAAAGAAAGCTACAAGTACAGTTGGAGAGGAGGAGAATTCAGGAGCAAGGGAGGACACTTGATAGAGCAAGAGTCATAAAGAGTTGGGATTGGATGGTATTAAAGGCACAAATGGAGGGACTGGTATTGGTGAGGAGAGGGGCTAACCGAAACCCAGTCTGGAGGAAGGGACCAGGATGAGAGAGGAAGTGTATGAAGTTGGTAGGTACTAAGGTGAAGGAATGGAAAATGGAAAAAAATGTTACTCCTCATGGCTTCAATGTTCCCAAAATTGGTATCTTTAGGGGATTTTGTTTTCCCCAAAAAAGATGAAATTAACTGAAGTTTTATACTTCAGTGTTTCAGAGTATGATATATTAAGACAGAAGGCTGTATACAGTACCTGGATGTTCACAGCAACAAGGAAAACTTTGGTATTGAAAACTTGTATACAGACCTGTAATGTTGGCATTAGGAGTCCCTGGGTGGCACAGTTAAGTCCTTGACTACTAATCAATAGGTTGGTAGTTTGAATGCATCAAAAGAAACCTCAGAAGTAAGGTCTGGCAACCTGCTTCTGAAAGGTTACAACCTTGAAAACTCTATGGAGCAATTCTTCTCTGCACACAAGGGTCTCTATGTAAGTCAGTATCAACCTTAGAGCAGCTAGCAACAACAACAAAAGTGGGCATTGTGGAGATATCACTGCCAAATCTAGCTTGTACATTTCACCAAGTTATTTCATACCCTAAACTCAGAAAGTGTTCATGGAGTGTTTACCAAGATGCCCAGCTACAATGTATGGTAGCCCACCAGGGCATGCACTCAGTATTTTTTAAAAGAGCACTTTAGCATTCTGAGAAATTTATTTTATAGTCAAGAAACATTAAGGGATTTTTTTTTTCTACTTTGTACTTTTCTTACCCATTTCCTTTTTGCCTTTGACCTATGTTCTTTCATCAGGAATGTTATAAATATATAATTTTCCCGTATCTGTAAATGTGTTCTGAATTATAGGCTTATCAATCCTCGTTTATACATCTCAGGGAAAAAATATAATTCAGTCTGGAAACATTGCCCTTGGATGCTTTAGTACAATTATGACCTTGGAGAAAATACAGTAGCTTTTCCCTAGAAATGGTATCTGACTGTCACTGATATCTTATAGATATTTTATGTGAGGAGGAATAGAGAGGCACTTCAAACTTCATAAAGTACTTCCTAATAGTCACTTAAATGCAAGACTGGAAGATGACTGGGTTACTAACCCATTTAGGTTGAGTGATAATAGATTTCCCAAACTGAAAAAGGAGAAAATAGTAGGCTAGAAACATTGGTCCAGGCCTAACAGACAGAAAAAAAAAAAACATAACCATGTTGGTTTTTATGATTGAGATTATTTATAATAAAAAATAATGTAAAGGTTCAACGTACCCTTTATAGTTGAGCAAAGGTAAAAGAAAATAAATGGGATCTTCCTATTTCATGCAAAACAGTTTTGAATTTTGAGAATACAGAAATGCAATGACAGTTGGACATAAGCAGTTATCATAAGGAGCATGTAGCAGAGTGAGAACATGAGTCAGCAACTGTATAGGCAGATCCCATAATGAGTGTGGAAGAACTGGATGATTTTATCAGGTAAGAGAGAGGGCTCTGAATATTATTACCCTGTCTTTGCTAAAGAATCTGTTACAAAGCTCAAAATACTAAAGCTATATATGTATTTCTTATACTAGTTGTTTTTATTAAGTGCTGTTGAGTCAGTTTCAACTCATATCAACCAAATGTGACAGAATAGAACTGCTGCCATAGGATTCTGTATGCTGTAATCTTTACAGGAACAGATCACCAGGTCTTTCTCCTGTGGAACTGTTGGGTGGTTTCAAACCATCAACATTTTGGTTAACAGCCAAGTGCTTAGAACAGACTTCTTAAATTTTTGAATATTGAAACAAAATTTAGCATATGTCCTTATTTCCAAAGGATCTTTTTTTCTCTTATCTTTGTACTTAAAAACAAGCAACAACAACAAAAATTGCCATCGAATCAATTTTGACTCATGGAGACCTCCTGTGTTTCAGAGTAGAGCTATGCGTAGTGTTTTCAATGACTGTGACATTCCAGAAGTAGATTGCCAGACCTTCCTTCTGAGGTACAATTGGTGAATTTAAACTGCCAACCTTTCAGTTAATAGCTGAGTGCTTAACCATTTGTCTTACTCAGGGACATCCATGTACTTAGTAAATGACTTACTGTAAGTATAACTGTTTTCTCTTTTCAGAAATTTTGTCCCATTATTGGTTATAATGCAATGTTGTGTTTCTTGGTGCTGTCGAGTCAGTTCTGACTCACAGTGACTTTATATACTGCAGAACGAAACACTGCCCAGTTCTGTGTCATCCTCACAATCACTGTCACATTTGAACCCACTGTTGAAGCCACTGTGTCTGTCTATCACATTGGGGGTCTTCCTCTTTTCACTGACCCTCTACTTTACCAAAGATAATATCCTTCTCCAGGGACTGGTTACTCCTGATAATATCACCAAAGTATGAGAGACATACTTTGAGACCAATGACTTAATTTAAAATGTTGAAGTGGACTAGTAGACTACAGAAAACTGAAAGTAGGATACTTTTCACTTATCTGCAGAGAATATTATCTTTCAACTCTTGATATTGGTAGAACATTTAAATTTTGCCTTCATTTATACAAACCAAATCCACTGCCATGGAGTCAGATCTGACTCATAGCCACCCCTCCTTGGGTTTCCAAGGCGGTACCTCTATGGAAGTAGATTGCCCACCCTTCCTTCTGAGGAATGGCTGGTGGGTTTGAACCACCAGCCTTCTGGTTAGCAGTCAAATGCCTTAGGCACTACACTACTCTGATTACTGTTGTAGTTTCTTTTTGTATTTTACTGTATTTATTTTGTATTTTGTATTTATTTAAAATACAATCACTTTCTAACTTCCTTAGTTTTACACTTTCTGCAATATAACTGTGAATTTGTCTATTTTTCAGTTCACTTATTTCTTTTTGCTTTATGTATTTTGGGCTATGTTAATAGATATATGCAAATTTAGGATTATTATGAGTTTGTGGAGAACCGATCTTTTTATCATTATGATATGCTCACCTTTATCTCTAGTGTTACCTTTTCCTTAAAGTCTTCTCTGTTATTAATGATAAACAAGAGGAAATGTTACCTCCAGCATAATTGTAAAAGTTCTAACATAGTGGAAATATGGAAAATTTAAAACTTCAAAATGATCATAGAACTCCTCTCAACAACAAAACATATAAACTATCCTGTCAACAAGTTGAGATAAATATTTATGGTGAAATGTTATACATGGAATTATGAACACTATCTTTGACTTTATCAACACACAATGCAAGAGGTTGCAATAAATTATGTTAAGACAAAATGGTCATAAATTTTTGCTTTGTTGGTGTCTAAAAAAGGTGAGGTTGTGAATTTTTGGTACCTCAGTGGTCCTGGTAATTGTTGAGAGAATGTTAAGGTATTTAGAATGCAGACAGTATGCCCTACACACTATTTGAATTTAAAATTATGCTTATTTCCATGCATCTAACTTTTGTTTAAGTCTTAATAAAAGCAAAAGTAACATGTAATTGAAGGTGACATTCTACTATGACAACATCTGATTTATTTTCTTGCTGGGTAACCATATTTTGGTTAACATCATGAAAGGAAATATCATGATAAATGAATAATTTGAAATTTTGTTCTATTTGGATCAATAATCAACTTCCATAGAAGCAGGAGCCAGAAATCAAATCAAGTGACATACTACATTGGGTAAACCTGTGGCAAAGACCTCTTTAAAGTTTTAGAAAGCAAAGATGTCATTTTGACAACTAAGGTGTGTCTGATCCAAGGCATAAGTTTTTCAATTAACTGATATGCATGTGAAAGTTGGGCAATGAAAAAGAAAGACAGAAACATCAATGAATTCAAATTGTGTTATTGATAAAAAATATTGAATATACCTAGGAATAACATAAGACTGAAGAAATAAATCTTAGAGGATATACAACCAGAATTCTCCTTATCAGTGAGGATGGCAAAACTTCAGCTTACTTACTTTGGACACATTATCAAGAAAGACCAATCACTAGATAAGGACATCATGGTTGATAAAGTAGAGGATTGCCCAAACCAAGGGAAACCTTTAATTAATTGGACTGATGTAACAGGCATGAAAATGGACTCAGACATACCAATGATCATGAAGACGGCAATGTTTTGTTATGTCATACATAAAGTCGCCATGAGCTGGAGTCGACTCATGGTGCTTTAATTCTCCTGAAATATATATAATTTTAAAAATATATAAAACAACTAACACAATTTGTGTCAATTGTAGTGACCACTTATGTCATTTAATCATTGAAACATGTATGTAAGCTGTCATTACCTGATCCATTATCTGATGCAGGAAACATCAAGAGAAGATGGCAGGAATACACAGAGTCACTGTACCAAAAAGAACTGGTCAATTTTCATCCATTTCAGGAAGTGACATATGATTTGGAGGAAGTCAAAGCTGGAATGAAAGAATTGGCGAAGAACAAGGCTCCGGGAATTGACGGAATACCCATTGAGATATTTCAACAAAAGGATGCCCCATTGGAGGCATTCATTCGGTTATGCCAAGAGATTTGGAAGACAGCCACCTGGCCAACTGACTGAAAGAGATTCATATTTGTACCCATTCCAAAGAAGTGTGATCCCACAGAATGAGGAAATTATAGAACAATATCATTAATATCACACACAAGTAAGATCTTACTGAAGATAATTCAAAAATGTTTGCAGCAGTATATTGACAGAGAACTTCCAAAGGTGCAAGCTGGATTCAGAAGAGGATGTGGAACAAGGGATATCATAGCTGTTGTCAGATGGACCTTGGTTCAAAGTAAAGAATACCAGAAAGATGTTTACTTGTGTTTTATTGACTATGCAAAGACATTTGATTGTGTGGATCATGACAAATTATGGATAACATTGAGAAGAATGGGAATCCCAAACACTTGATTATACTCACAAGGAACCCGTACCTTGACCAGGAGGCTGTTGTTCAAATGGAACAAGGGGACACTACATGGTTTAAAATCAAGAATGGAGTGTGTCAGGATTGTATCCTTTCCCCGCATTTATTCAATCCATATGCTGAGTAAATAATCCGAGAAGCTGGACTATATGAAGAAAAACGTGGCATCAGGATTGGAGGAAGAATCATTAACAACCTGAGATACGCAGAAGATATAACTTTGCTTGCTAAAAGTGAGGATGACTTGAGGCACTTACAGATGAAGGTTGAAGAATACAGTCTGCAGTATGGATTACATCTCAATATAAAAAAGACAAAAATCCTCACAACTGGACCATTGAGCAGCATCACAATAAATGGAGAAAAGATTGAGGTTGTCAAAGAATTCACATTGCTTAACCCTACAATCAATGCCAATGGAAGCAGCAGTCAGGATATTAGACAACGTGTAGCATTAGGAAGGTCAACCATGAAGGAACTTTTTCAAGTGTTGAGGAGAAAGGATGTCTCCTTGAGGTGCGCCTGACACAAGCCATGATATTTCCAATCTCCTTGTATGCATGTGAGAGCTGAACAATGAATAAGGAAGACCGAAAAAGAGTTGATGCTTTTGAGTTGTGGTGCTGGTAAAGAATGCTGAAAGTACCATGCACTGCTAAAAGAACTAACAACTGTCCTTGAGGAAGTAACCCATAATGCTCCTTGGAAGTGAGAATGGCCAGACTTTGTCTCACCTATTTTGGTCATGTTGTCAGAAGGGACCATTCCCTGGAGAAGGATGTCATGATTGGTAGGGTGGAGGGTCGACGAAAGAGAGGGAGGCCTTCAACGAGATGGATTGACACGGTGGCTGCTATGATGGGCTCAAGTATAGCAGGGATTCTGGCTGGCACAGGATCGGTCAGTGTTTCATTCTGCTGTGCAGGGGGGTTGCTACAAGTCAGAAAGGACTCGACGGCACCTGACAACATAACACCTGACTTTCAGATATGAGAAGAGAGCCAGGGAATGTAAATAAACTATTCAAACCACATAGTTTGTAAAAGTGCCATAATCAAGATATAGGTCTTTTTGAGTGCAAATTCTATATTTTTTGAATGATTACGTACTGTCAAGAACTATTGGTACTGTATCAAATGGAAGTGTTATCACCCAAAATATCGTGAATAAAAAATTAATCTAAGGGCACTCTCTAACCTAAATTCAAGAACCTTCTAAATCACTATAAAATGCTGGGGAAACACAAGTATACCCAGCATGAGACTCTCTTGGCACACAACACTGTGGCCATCTAGACCCAAAGTCAATTAGAAAAGGCCAGAGGTCACAGAACAATATTATGGACATGTTTGGCAAATAACTTAGATTAAGAATCTATTTATCATCATCTTTGATTATTTCTAAAAAAAAAAAAAAAGATTGCATGATTATAGACAATATAAAGGTATTTAGTATTTTTAAAGTACGAAAGTGTCTGTAAGTAAGGAATGTGATGTATATAGATGTATTCTAAGAAAACTTGATCTATGAAAATCTGAACTTCTATAGATAAAAAATAAAGAAGGGCACTTCACATTATAAAGTTATTCTTAGAAAAAATGATTCTGTAGATTTCATTTAAAATCTAAATTCATATTATGCTTTTAAAAAATAATTCCATTCACAGTGGTTGGATTTGTACAGAATTTCTCAGAAATATGCATCTTGTATGAAGTGCATGAGTCACATAATATGTTGAAAATGTAATATTCAAAGAGAGATTGAAAACAAATAATTTGTAACAATGAAATCATCTGCACAACCAAGCTCAAACAAATATTTAGTTTATTTAAATTATTTACAAGTGTATAATAAGGACAATTTTATTGTTATAATAGGAATTTATAAATTCAAGTGCATTTTCAGCTATCTGAAATCCCAGTTTCAGCTCATTCTGACACAAAAACTCATGTTAGAGTTGATTTGTACAGTAAATGTTTCCATCACTGGTAAGAAATATAAATGTCAAAGCATCAACTTAAGGACATGACCTGAACTAAATGAGTTAAGGCTATATTTTCATATCAGAATCTTATTGCTTGAGCAGTTTAAGTACATCAGAATGACTTCAAGGAAAAGACAAGGATTTCTGCAATTCCTGAGAACTAAGAATGTGATGATTCGTACACTATTATGAGCTGAGACACAATCAGGTGCATGGATTAACATATTATTAAGCATTCACAGATGGTTTAAATTTACAAAGTGCAGATTGAGTAAATCAGTTAAACACATTTGTATTCTCCAGACAACAGCAATTGTATAAAAGCAAGTAATAATATTATAGTAATAAGAGTAATAGCAATAATCTAGAGAACTACTATTTCATTTAAGGAAATTAAATGCATTTTATGGAAAATTAAGGCTGCTTCTCATCAATGACTATGACTTAATCTCTAGTTGCTCTTATGTGCAGGCATTTCTAAAACAGATTCATTATTCTGTATTTCATGCACAATCCCTTCCTGTAAGAAGAGCATGCTGTTCTTGGAATGGATGACTTTTGTGGTCCCAGTATCAGCTGAAATGTAGTCATCTGAAATCCCCTGTCTAAAGTAGACTTTTCTCCCCACTGCACAAAATCTCTCTCACATCAAGATCATTTATTGTATATAGAGCACTCAAAATTAACTGGAATTATTTTTATTTACTTGACTCCTTTAGTTTTCTTCACTCAGAATGGAAGCTTCATAAGAAAATCAACGTTGAATGCAGAATCCCAGCCTCTAAAATAGCTTCTAGCACACAGCAGGAAGTTCTCAATAAATAAATGTGTGTTGAATGAATGAATGGATAAATAAAGGGATTTGAAATGGCATTTTCTCTAATTGGCTGACTATATTTTGATATTTTATTGTGCAATTCAATCCTGTTGGAATTTAGATATAGTTAAATGCAATGATCAAATGAAGCAGTAATAATAACTAGTATAATCTTTCATGCACTGAATCGTCACTCAAATTACCTGAGAATCTTGTGTGGGAAGAAACTCAGGTCTTCTGTCAAAAACCAGCAACAATTTTCCAACTATTTGAGAGAGCCACCTTGGAAGTTGTACTCCAGCTCTGGTCAAGCCTTTAGATGACTGCAGCTCCATTGACATCTTGGTTGAACCTCCTGAAAGACCCAGTTAACTGCTTTCAGATTTCTGACCTACAGAAACTACAGATAATACATTTTTACTTTTTTAAGTCACTTAGTTTTCGAGTAATTGCTATGAAGCTATAGATAAATAATATGTTGAATAATGAGATATCTGATCCTAGATCTGATTCTAGATTCCGCTGTGGGGAAAAAAAAATGCTGTAAAGAATTTTATTGGGACAATGAACAAAATCATTACATGGAAGTTAGATTAGATAAAAGTATTAACTGTGCATTAAACTCAGTGGTATTGATAACTATCTTGATTTTGTCCAAGGATATTCTTACTTGTAGGAAATATATGCCAATATATGAATAAATAAAAAGTAAAAACATATAATGTATGCAACTTACCTTCAAGAATTCAGAGAGAGAGAGTGTGCAAACGGAACAAAATGATAATAAAAATAGGTGAACCTGGTAATTGGGCATGTATATATCTATATATAGTTATAGATATATCTTGTATTTTCAGAAGAACTATCAAATCAGTCTTAGAAGAAATACAACCAGAATGCTCCTCAGAATTGAAGATGGCAAGACTACGGCTTACTTATTTTGTACAGGTCATCTATAAGAATCAATTGCTAGAAAAGGACTTCAGGCTTGGTAGAGAGGGAGCAAAAGCAAGAAATACTCTCCTCTAATGGTCAACAATGATTCTAAAGCAAAGATGAGAAACTAAGGATACAGGGAAATAAAGTAATGGAAATGGAAAAATGAGAATGGATTTAAAGAGAATGTTGACATATTGTGAAAAATATAACTAATGTCACTGAATAATTTGTGCAGAAATTGTCAAATGGGAACCTAATTTGTTGTGTTTACTTTCAATGGAAACACAATAAAATATTTTAAAAAATAAGGGAAACACTCAATGAAATGAATTGACACAATAGCTTCAAAAATAGATTCAAATATACCACTAATGATCATGAAAATGGTGCATGACTAGCTAAAGTTTCAATTATATGTAACATCACTATGAGCCAGAGCCTGCAACACAGTGTAACTAACAACTACAGCAACATGCATAATTCTTTTCTTGAACTCTTCCATATGTCTAATGTTATTTCCTAATAAAGATTTTTAAATATTTTCTAAAATAATTAAAATAGCATATACTCCTGTACATTAATCATGTTAACATTAAAAATCACATAGAATTAAATACTTTGGTACATGCTCATATATTTTAATAAATTTATTAACTGCATCTGTGTTTAATTAGTGGCCAGTCCAAAGAGAGATGATCCATTATAATGTGAGAATTATCAAACAATATCATTAATACCACATGCAAGTAAAATTTTGCTGAAAATATTTCAAAAATGTTTGCAGCAGTACATCAACAGGAAACTGCCAGAAATTCAAGCCAGATTCAGAAGAGGATGGGGAATGAGGGATATCATTGCTGATGTCAGATAAACCTTGGCTCAAAACAGAGAATACCAGCAAGATATTTACCTGGATTTTATTGAGTATACAAAGTCATTCAACTGCGTGGATCATAATAAATGATGGACAACCTTGAGAAGAATGGAGATTCCAAAATGTTTAATTATGCTTGTGCACCTGTACATAGACAAGGAGGCAGTCATTCAAAGAGAACAAAGGGATACTACATAACTTAAAATGAAGAAAGGTGTGCATCTGGGTTGTGACTTTTCATCATATTTAGTCTGTATGCTCAGCAAATTATCCAAGAAGCTGGACTATATGAAGAATGCAGCATCAGGTTTGGTGGAAGACTTAGTAACAACCTATAATATGTAGATGACACAATCTTCTTGCTGAGAACAAAGAGGACTTGAAACACCTACTGATAAGATGAGAGGTTACAGCCTTCATATTTTGCATCCTACTTTGGGTTGCAAGTGGGGCCTTAAAAACTCTTGAGTGTCCATATGAGGTGCAACTATTGGTTTTTTTCCTGTTTGAAGCAAGGAAAAATAAAGAAAGTCAAAGACACAAGGAAACAATTAATCCAAAGGACTAATGGACCATGTGATCCCAGCCTCCATGACTCTGAGACCAGAAGAATTAGATGGTAACTAGCAGCTACCACTGTTGACTTTTCTGGAAGGGATCGCAAGAGCAGGCCCTGGACAAAGTGCAAAAAAAAAAATGTGGAGTAAAACTCAAAATCATAAGAATAGACCAGGCTTATTGGTCTGACAGAAACTGGTGTAACTCCTAAGACTATGTCCCTTAGTAACCCTTCAAGCCTGGAACTGATCTCACCTTCATGGCTCAACTTTCAGACAAATAGTAGGCATATAAGGTCCACAATAACACTAAGGAGGTATTCATTTCTTATAACAATCAACCATATTAGATCAAAGGATAGAATTTGCCAGAAACAAAGTTCAAAAGGCAGAATGGGTTAGGAAAGAAAGAGGAATGGAATGGAAACAGGAGACACAGGGAGGAAGTGGGATGAGTGCTGTTACATTGTAAGGATTACAATCAACGTCATGAAACAAAATGTATATAAATTGTTGAATGGAAAGCTAATTTGATCTGTTAATATTCACCAAATCATAGTTTTTAAAAAAAAGAAGATTACACCCTTCAGTGTGGATTATACCTCAATATACCTCAATGTAAAGAAAACAAAAAGCCTCAAAACTGTACCGATAAGTAATATCACGATAAATGGAGAAAATATTGAAGTTGTCAAGCATTTCATTTTACTTGGATCTGCAAGGAGCATTTAACTTGGATACATGGAAGCAGTATTCAAGAAATCAAATGATGTGTTGTACTGGGCATACTGGCTGCAAAAGACCTCTGTTAATTGTTAAAAAGCAAAGATGTCATTTTGAGAATCAAGGTGTGCCTGACCAAGCCACGGTATTTTCAGTTGAAATGTAAAATGATTAAGGAAGACTGAAAAAAAAAATTGATGTCTTTGAATTATGGTATTGGTAAAGAATATTAGTTACCATAGATCATCAGAAGAATGGGAGCTCTGGTGGCATAGTACCTAAGGCCAAATCAATACTTTTTTCTATCTATCTAACAGTGTTCCCTCCCTTCCCCTCCCACTCCTGGTAACCACCAAAGAAAATTTCCTTCTATAGATAAACCTTTCCTTAACTTTTACAATAACAGACTAATACAATATTCGTCCTTTTGTGATTGACTTATTTCACTCCGCGTAATGTCCTCCAAGTTCATCCACGTTATGCGGTGTTTTGCAGATTCTACATTATTCTTTAGTGTTGTATAGTATTCCATTGTGTGTATGTACTATAGTTTGGTTATGTATTCCTCAGTAGATGGACACATAGTTTGTTTCCATCTTTTGGCTATTGTAAATAGTGCCGCGATGAACGTGGGTGTGCATATATCCATTCTTGTCATGGCTCTCACTTCTTTAGGGTATATACCTAGTAATGGGATGGCTGGGTCAAATGGTATTTCTAATTCCAACTTTTGAAGGAATCACCATACTGCTTTCCACAATGGTTGTACCATTTTACAGTTCCACCAGCAGTGTATGAGAGTCCCAATCTCTCCACAACCTCGTCAGCATTTGTTATTTTTCATCTTGTTGAACTTTGTCACTAGTGCTGGAGCAAGATGGTATCTCATTGTTGTTTTGATTTGCATCTCTCCAATAGCTAATGATTGTGAACATTTCTTCATTCAATTTAGGATTATTTTTTATGTTTTTTCCTGAACTTAGATGGCCAATATCAAAAGGGTTCTCAATTACACTGCATTTTTGGATGTAATAAAAACTTACATCAACAATAGCTCAATTAAAATTTTCTTCCAAATCTGAATTCAACAGTTTTAAAATAAAATTCTGTAGTCATGTTTGAAGTAACTTTATAGGGTATTGAAATATTCCATATCTTGATCTGGGAAGTCATAACATGGGAACACACACACACACACACACACACACATACATAGTTGTTATTGTTAGGTGCCATCAAGTCATTTCTGACTCTTAGAGACCCTATGTGCAATAGGATGAAACACTGTCCAATCCTGGGCCAGCCCCATGGTCTTTGCTATACCTGAGCTCACCATTGCAGCCACTATGTCAATCCATCTAGTTGAGGGCCTTCCCCTTTTTCGTTGACCCTCCACTTTACCAAGCATGATATCTTTCTCCAGGGAATGGTCCCTTCTCATAACATGACCAAAGTAGGTCAGATGAAGTCTGGCCATTCTTGCTTCCAAGGAACATTCTGGCTGTACTTCTTCCAGGACAGATTTGTTAGCTCTTCTGGCAGTCCATGGTACTTTCAGTATTCTTCTCCAATACCGTGACTCAAAAGTATCAACTCTTCTCAGTCTTCCTTATTCATTGTCCAGCTTTCAAATGCATATGAAGAGATTGGAAATACCATGGCTTGGGTTAGGTGCACTTTAGTCTTGAAAGATACATCTTTGCTTTTTAGCACTTTAAAAAGGTCTTTTGCAGCAGATTTGCCCAGTACAATATGGAGTCTCATTTTTTGACTGCTGCTTCCTTTGATATTCATTGTGGAACCAAGTAACATGAAATCAATGGATGTTTGCAGCTGTTTCCTCCCATTTAGAGTCATGCCACATCAGCAAATGGAGGTCCTAAAAGCTTTTCTCCATTCATATCATTAAGGTCGACTCTACTCTGAGGAGGCAGCTCTTCCCCAGCTGTATTTTGAGTGCCTTCCAACTTGAGGGGCTAATCATCCAGCACTGCTTATCGGACAATGTTTCAGAGCTACTCATAAAGTTTTCCAGTAATATATCAGGGAGTGTTTCACTGCTATTCATAAGATTTCCACTGGTCAAGTCTTTGAGAAGTGGGTGGCCCCTTCCTTCTTCTGAGTCTGTCTTAGTCTGGAAGCTCTGCTGAAATCTATCCACCATGGGTGACCCTGCTGTTTTTTGAAATACTGAAGGTATAGCCTCTAGCCTCACAGCAACATGGAAGCCACCACAGTATGACAAACTGACAGATGAGTGGTGTAACAATAATAAATACTGTTGTTATATATATACAGGGTTGTGATGAGTCAGAATTGACCACAGTGCCTAAGCCATTTGACAGCTAACTAAAAGGATGGCAGTTCAAACCCACCAGCCA
>NW_006921799.1:816917-843609 GCF_000298275.1 Orycteropus afer afer
ATTAGGTGCTATTGCGTTGATTCCTACTCATTGCAACCCAATGTGACAGAATAGAACTGCCCCATAGGGTTTCCTAGATAATAATCTTTACAGAAGCAGGTTGCCAGGTCTTTCTCCTGCAGAGCCACTAGGTAGGTTTGAACTGCCAACCTTCTGGTTATCAGCTGAGTGCTTAATAGTTTGTGCCCTCAGGGTTCCTTAATTATATATATTTACTATGTTGTTGTTGTTGTTATGTGCTGTCGAGTCGGACCCGACTCATAGCGACCCCTCCTTGGGTTTCCAAGGCAGTATCACTAGGGAACTAGATTGCCCAACCTTCCTTCCGAGGAGTGGCTGGTGGATTTGAACTGCCAGCCTTCTGGTTAGCAGTCAAGCGCCTTGAGCACTATGCTACCAGAGGTCCTATATATTTACTATATAAATAAATGTATATTTAATTAAATATATGTTTGACATATATAGACACTAAAATGTATTTAATCATCAAGCTGTACATATATGATCACTTCACATGTTTTAATATATGTATATTATACCTCAAAAGAAAGATAAATCTTGTACACCATCTGAGTAATAATCGTAATTCCTTTCTGGTGAGGATAAATTTTGTACAGATAAATTTCAATATCTTCCTGATTTTAAGCTTTCATTTTAATAACTGTAATTTTTAAAACTTCAAAAGCTGATATTTTTGGCATTTTCTTTGCTAATTAAGTACCTTAACTAAAGATATTCAGTTGATTTTGAACAAATGCAACCAGACTTTGGAGGATGGATTTAATTTTTAGAAAGGCTCATTACCATTGTAGGGCACTTAGGTTCAAAATAGAATTCCAGAAGTTAAAATATTCTTAAAATCAAACCAATGATGAGCAGCAAAATGAGAAAGCGCATACAGCTCTGCTGAAGCTTTCCTTGTTAAAGTCATCATCTGTGTTATCATAATAGTTTCATAGTTCAGTTAGTTTATCTGTGTATATGTGTAAAATATTATAAATTTTACATCTACAGATTCTGTTTTGATTAGTTGATATTGCTATTTGTTTGATTATAGCTATGACTTACCTGGACATCAGGGCAGATAGAAGGAAATTTCTGCTCCATAAGTTCCTTAATTTAGTAAGAATATAGTTTATACCAAAATTCTGTACCCCATTGCACATATACTGTAAGTATATTATAACCACAAAAACAATTTTATCTTCAATTTCAAACTTAATCAAATTTCTCATAACATTAAAATATCAGATGTTTCCATTTCAGTTGAACAAACTTCTAAGCATTTGTCTTTGATTCTATGAATTGTGTGAAAAAAATCAAACCATTAATGTTGTGTTGTGTTGTTATGTGCTGTCGAGTCAGACCCAACTCATAGCGAACCCTCCTTGGGTTTTTGAGGCGGTATCACTGTGGATGTCAATTGCCCAACCTTCATTCTGAGAAGTGGTGGGACTGAATTGCCAGCCTTCTGGTTAGCAGTCAAGTACCTTAGAATCTACTTATTTTCTACCTGAAACATTTGATGACCCTGACGTTATCCTGGCATCATTTAATTTTCTGTGAAAGCTTGTGCTCCAAAAGTCAATGTATTAACTACTATCACTTCATGTTTCAAAGATGTGGTGGTTATGTTTGCGTGTCAACTTGGCTGGGCCTGGTTGAGTGGCTGGGCAGCTGGTGGTAGTTATTCCCCATGATAAGACTGGCATTCAACTCCATGGTGGGATCTTCCACAAGCAGCTGAGTAGCTCCTTTGGATGTGGTCTGCATCCTGTATATAAGAAGCAGCTTTGAAAATGGTCGATAGCTTATGCCACACTTGAATCCTGCAAGTAGCCATTGTTGTTTTTCAGCAGCCTGCCATGCTCTGCCAACCTTGGGACTTGCAATGGAGTTGAATTACTGCCCTGTCATGTGGTTTGGTAACATGGGCACTGTGCCTTTTTACTTGTCAACCTTGGGCTTCCCAGCCTCAGCAGTCAGCAGCTGTCTGAGTGAAAAATACCTCTGGCTCCAGTGGGCTGGGAGCTGGAGGCAGAGCTGGACCTCAACGTTGAGAGGTTTTCACCTAGCTCCTAGAGCCTGGCACTTTGAACTTGGACTTATAGACTCCAACTAAGAGAATAAACTCCTGTTTGTTCAAGCCATCCTATCTGTGGTATATTTTTGTCAGAGTGGCACTAGGTAACCAAAACAAAAGGTATGTAAGATAACTTGGAATCCAAAAAAACATCATTAATTTAGAATAGCAGCCAACTTGACTTAGTTAAAAAGACATGTTTCATGCATTGATACATAAACACACCTTCTGTAGCTGCTTCTTTTCCATTCATCATAGTGGATAGGAAATGTCAACAAACAATTATTGCAAGTTACACATTCATCATCAACTATCTTGAGAAACGGAAATTCAATATTTAATTTTTTCATTAAATATACTCTCATTTTGAGCTCATTACTGCCAAAAGGATATATTACAATATAAAAAAGAAATCATCATATAGTAAATAGATAGCAATTATTGATTATTTACAAACAATAAGAGCCAAAAAATAGCTCTAACAAGAGCTTTCAGACTTTTCTGTGTAAGCCTGATGACAGAACTATTCAGCCTATATCTCCAGCATGCTTTTCACATATTCCTAGGCTGTCATTTCCTATGCCCCCAGTACTGATGGCCTGGTAGCTTCATGCATCCACTAGCTTCAGCATGAATTTCATTTAATGTCTCAAATAGCCCACAGCTTAGCATGAAAAAGCTGATACTCAGTTATATATTCTTCATATACAACTAGCTGTCTAACCACAAGGCTTAAGCCATTCTTTATCTGAAGACACCCTTACTCTTGCACTATATTTTTATTATCTTTTAACCACGTGTGATAGTTACAGCTGTGTGTCAACTTGGCTGGACCACAATTCTGTGTGGTTTAAGAAATTGTGATGTGGGTTGTTCCCATGATGGGATCAGATGTATATGTTTTGAGCAGCCAATCCACTGAAAGGGAGTTTCCCTAGGAATGTGGCCTGCTTCCAGTATATTTATGGACATCCTGGGAAAAGAGACACTCTTCTGTGGATCAGGATTCTGCTGTGCTGCCTACAACTCTCTGTGAGCAAACAATCCACCGTTCAGCCTGGAGATCTTCGATTCATCATTTGTTGAAGTCAACAGGCAGTATACAGCCTGCCAGACTTGAGCTCCACAGCCCCTGGAGCTGTGTGAGTTGGGAAAAGCCTCCAGTTTGATGTTTGATCCAAGAACTTTGGACTTGCCATCATCTATAAGTGTGTGAGCCATTTTCTTAGAAAAATTTCTCTCTCTCTCTCTCTAATCTTGGCTGGTTTTGCTTTTCTAGAGAATCCAGTCTAACACACCACATATATTCAACATGAAGTACACATGCCAAATCAAAGAAGAAAGAAGAGAACACCACATCAGGGAATATCTGTTGTACTATGCTGAGGATTTTGGAATTCTTCTTAAGAACAGTGAGGAGTCACTGAAAGATTTTAAGAATGAAGTGACATCATCAAATTTGATATTTCAAGGTTCAGTCTAGTAGTAGTGTGTGGAATGAAGTGGAGGAGAGTAAAAGCTGTCTACCACCCATCTGTCAGTTTGCCATACTGTGGTAGACTGCATGTTGGTACGGTGCTGGAAGTTATGCTAACAGTATTTCAAAATCTAGCAGGTCACCCATTGTGGACAGATTTCTGCGGAGCTTCCAGCCTGAGGCAGCTAGGAAGAAAGGTCTGGTGATCTATTTCATAAAATGAGCCTATGTAAACCTTATGGACCACACTGGAATATTTTTTGCTATAGTTTTGGAAGATGAATCCATAGATTGGAAGGCACTCAAAATTCACTGTGGCTGAAAGAGTGGACTTGAGCACACCAACAACTGTCAGAATGGCACAGGACCAGACAACATTTCATACTATTACATATGGAGTCACTGTGAGTCAGAGCTGACTCAATGAAAACTAACAGCACCAATACAACTTGATGTGCAGGGACTGTGAGGAAGCCCAGATGGCCTACATAAGAGAGTACACTGGCTTCTATAGATGTGACAGAAGTGATAAGAAAGAGAAATTGACAGATTTGAGAGATATTTCGATGGACGTCATGGGATATGTTGAAACCTCATGAGGGAAACATGCTGAGTAGAAATAGTTTTGGAAGGAAAGGAGACACCAGCTGGGGAGACTACTAATGCAGACAGAATGGTAAGACAGATAATAGAAGAATATGATGTTGTAGAAAGTTGAGGATGTGACGCTTTCTAGGAGGGAAGGTTTAAACGAGGGAAAGCTGCTAGAAGTAAAGAAAGATAGGTGCAGAAAATGTAATGAGTAGTCATTAGTTTTTTTACCAAGAAAATTAACAGTGTGATGGGGCAAAAATCATACTGGAACAGATTGAAGAATGAAAGAGAAGAAAAATTAAAATAGCAAATGTAGAAAAATTACAAAACACTTTGCCTGTGAAGTTTGTTAGAGAGTACAGTAACTGGAAGAAGATGTGTGGATATTAATATTATTTTAAATTAAAATATGCATACAAATATTTGTATGCATACGAATAGAGTCTGACATTTTTTCCATCACACCCTACCCCAAATTATAGATGGTGATTACAATTTTGCAAAGACAACAAAAATTGCCAATGAGAGGTGATAATTAAGTTTTTGTTTAAATGATATCATTCATGAAAGGGCTTTAAGACAAAAATGAAATGCTGCAATGATTTCTTAAATTGGAAAAGTAGGGAGATTAACCCTTACTATAACATAAAAGTAACTTTTGAAAATAATAAATGTTCTTTGGCTGAGTAAAGTCATGCAGTATATCCTTTGGGGCTATGGCAATTTGGGTTACAGTTTTTTAAGATTTCTCTCACCTCATAAACTGGTGAGTAGGTCAGGACTAGCACACACCACCATCGAGTTGGATCTGACTCATAAAACTCCTCCTTGGGTTTCCGAAGCAGTATCACTACAGAAGTAGATTGCCCCATCTTCCTTCCAAGGAGTGCTGGTGGGTTTGAACTGCCAGCCTTCTGGTTAGCTGTCAAATGCTTTAGGCACTATGCCACCAGAGAGAGAGCCCCCCAAATCATCATCTTAACAGGTGTGTAGTTGTTGTGATTTTAAAGTTTTTGGTGTCCTGCTGCTTTGCTAATGTATTGTACCATGAATTCTTGTATTAGACCTCCTTGATCCCAATTTTTTCATTGAATCTGACACCATTTCTATTGTTTATTGATTTGTTTTTGTCTTTATTATCCTATTTGGGGGAATGTTGCTATATGGCTCTCTACAAAAATGTAGAAAGCACTATACATGTGCCTTGTTTAAAAGTATACATCATCGTGGAATCTACTGTGAGCATCAGGAAGCAAAATCATTTTGTTTTCCCCATTGAAGTTAATAGTAATTCTGCCTGGGGGTAAAAGGAATTCAACCTTTAAATATTATTTTCCATGAACATATTCACCTTGTATACAAGCAAAAACTGTTCTAAGCTACAATTTAGAGTTTAGATCAGATAAAGTTTTTTTTTTTCTCTATGTGAAAATGTATTTTTTCCTTTTTTTTTTATTTATGTGGTAGATTACATTGATTGCTTTTCTAATGTTGAAGTGTCCTTGCATACCTCATATGAATCCCACTTGGTCATGATGTATTATTAATTATTATTTTTTTTTGATATGTTGTTGGATTCTGTAGGCTAGTATTTTGTTGAGAGTTTTTGCATCAATGTGCATGAGGGATGTGCATTTTTTAAGTGAACCATCCCTTTTATTACAAACTACTTGGAGATCAATAAATAATGTGTTCCAGTACAGAAAAATAACAAATTGTTTCTTATAAGGAACTACTCATTTTATAATGAAGAATATTTTTTACATGGAAATGTACGATTTTGTAGAATATATTTTCTCTAGGGTATTAAATAAAGAGCCCTGTTGCACTGTGGTTAAGCACTTGGCTGCTAACTAAAAATTTTCTTTTTCATACCCATCAGCCACTCTGTGGGAGAAAGATGAATCAGTCTACTTTTTACAGCCTTGGAAATATGAGACAATTCTAAGTCCTGCTATGTCCTATAGGGTCACTATGCATCAAGAATTGATGAGAATGGACTTTTTTTTTTAAGAGTTCTTTAGGAAAATGAACTTAATCATTTAGCAAGTGTTACAGCAATCTTTCAAGAATCTAGTTGGGTATTAAAAAGAACTTGTAATCTAAACTAAAACCTACTGCCATCAAGTCAATTCTGACTCATAGTGAGCCAATAATAAATTACAAAAGAACAAGTATATAAAAAAAAGACTGTTTGGATATTTTTAGACTTTCTGTCAATATTTACCAATTACAATGTTTAAATTCTGGCTCATATACACACTTAGTATTCATCAGCAACTTAAGCCAACAAGATATAGGTGGTAGTTAAGGTTATATGTCACATTGGCTGGGCTTGGTTCTGAGTGGCTGGGCAGCTGGATGTAGTTATTCCCCATGATGTAACTGGTAATCAACTCCATGGTGGAATCTACTGTGAGCAGCTGAGTAGCTGCCTTAGGAATGTGGTCTGCTTCTGGTGTATAAGAAGCTTTGAGAAAAGGCCTCTGAGCTTTTTGTCATGCTTAGACATTTAGCTGGATCTTCATTCAGCAGCCATCTATGTTGTCAGCTCATCTTGGGACTGTTTCTGGATTTGAACTAGTGGTCTCTCGTATTGCTTGATAATTTTGGGACTGTGGCATTGTACTTCTCAAACTAGGGTTTCCCAGCCTCAGCAGCCGGCAGCTGTCTAAGTCAAGAGAAGCCTCCAGCTTTGGAGGACCAGCAGCAAGAAGCAGAGCTGAAGCCCAAGGTCGAGGGGCCTTTACTCAGCACTTAGAGCTGGCACTCTGAACTCGGACTTCTAGCCTCCTAAACTGTAAGAGAATAAATCCATCTTTGTTGAAACCACCCATTTGTGGTATTTTTCTGTTAGAGCAGCACTAGAATTAAAACATCTGAAGTAGAAAATGGCTACAGATAAATATGATCTTTGTCTTGCCCCTTTTCAGCTCTAGAAATCTACTACTGAGAATGCAACCCTAATTGATATTTTATTTTAGCCAAATAAATGAGTTAAGTGTAATGCTAGTTTATAGAGGACATCACCATCTTTTACTCAGAAAGTGTTCATTTCAGGTTTTATAATAGTTTCTAATATTCTTACCCTTATAATGAAATAGAACAAAAAGAGAGATGTTCAGTTAACTATTTTATTTTACACCAGATTTGCTGTTAACTCTGCCATATTTTACATTTGAAAGGCAAGGCTCTTATGTATTTTAATTGTAAAATGAGCATACTTAAACCTTTCATCTCTCAACCCTAAAGTTCCTTATAAATCTCACATTAAGGATCATCTCCTATTTCAGAAGATAAACCTTCATAATTAGTCTTGCAAGTTAACACACTGAGCAGTGGGTTGTGGAGGGGAAGGTCACACTCTCAAATGGCTTTCATGCTCCCTTTCTTTGATTCTACATGCTTACACCCTCCTTACCCACCACACTACTTATGCTCAAGTAAATCCAAACAATCCATTCACTCACCTGACACTTTATTAAGGCACCTATTTCAGATAAATTACTTGGTTGTCTGTTCCACTGATGTGACAAGGAAGAATATATTCTTTGTGAATGGCAGGCTGGTGGCTTTTCATGACTCACATAGCTGAAGAGGCTGGCAAACCCAAGGTTGGCAGGCAATACAGCAGGCTGATAGCTTAAGAGGTTGATGAATCCAAGATTGGCAGGTAAGGTGGCAAGCTGCTGGTTCACAGGCTGTGAAGACAACAATCCTAAGATTGGCAGGCAAAATGCAGGCTGCTTGTTCAAGTCCAAGAACTGAAGATGATGACAAGCCAGATGTAGGATCCAGATGGAGCAAAAAGCCTGAGAGCTTTGCTACCACTTTTCCAAGTATATTGGAAGCAGACCACACTCCTGAAGAAACTCTTTTACAACTGACTGGCTGCTTATAGCAGATCACATCGTTGAGGTAATTATATTATATCAGATCTCATCAGGGGGATGACTACATCATAACTGCTAAACCACTCAGAGTTATAGTCCAGCCAAGTTGATATATGTATGACCTTGCATATCACAGTCCTCCACTTCTCAGGTTGACATCTGTACACATCTCTTAAAACCATAGGTAATCTCTAAATAAATCCAATTATTAAGGCATACATGTGCCTAACATGATACAACTAGCACACATACAACTGAAAATGTATTAACCACATTTACATACTATATTTTATAACTGAAAAGAAACAAAATGTGATGTACACATACAGGGAATAAATACTCATAACGATCGCTGTCCTCGTTTCTGCAATTGGTCACATGATCGTAGCTGGTGTTTAAAACTACCTTTTTCTACAACACATTCTGTTTTCCCTTTGTTCTTAGCAAGCACTTCAGTTGTTTGCGGTTCTTTGTTGGGTGGAGTGATACAAATCTTCATTCCTGAAGGGTTTGGGCCATTAATAGTCATATCTAAATTGGTTACTATAGTTTTCCATAAACTTTAATCACAGGGCATGGTAGTACTAAGGGACATCTTAAGGATTCTCCTGTATTCCAGACAAAGTCTTCTTTACCTCCATTATGCAATATCTATCCTATTTACCCTTGGTAATGAGGATCAGTCACACCAGACAATATAATAACTCCCTTCTTTTTCTGTTGATCCAGAAGCTTGAGTAGCCTAAAATGTCTGGGTTGCATTCTTAACAGCCAGTTTAATGGAATCAGTATTGTGTCACAAGTGAGAGTATGCCTTCCTTTGTGACAAAGAGCTCCATAGCAACAGGACACTGGGTGCCAGGGCCAGGAAGCAAACATTTTGTGAGTAGGTGAGTAGGGGTAATAGAGAGTGGTGCTACTCCCATTCCCACACCTTGGTTCCTGAACCTGTAAATACTGGGTATAAGGGAAGCAGCACCATATATTGGATGCTGGTTTAGAGCATATTCAGCCTCCTGGAGAACATATTCCCAACCCTGCAAGTTATTTCCACCTCAGTGGCACTGTAATTGTGTCTTTAAAAGGCCACTCCAGTGTTGTATCAAGCCAGCTACTTCAGGATGATGAGGAACATGGTAAAACAAGCGAATTTCATGAGCATGGACCCATTCTTGCACTTCATTTTCTGTGAAGTGAGGCTCTTGACCTAAGGCAATGCTTTGTGGGACACCATGACAGTGGATAAGCATTCTGTAAGTCTAAGGATGGTAGTTTTGACAGAAGCATTGCATGCAGGGAACATAAATCCATAACCAGAGTGTCTATTCTGGTAAGAACCAAGTGCTGCCCTTTCCATAATGTAAGTGATCAAAAGTGATCAAACTTCTACAAGTCTGATGGCTGATCAACCTAAAGAATGGTTCCCTATTATGGATTCAGAGTTGGTGTCTGCTGCTGATGGATTAGGCGTTCAGCGACGGCGGTAGCCAAGTCGACCTTGGTAAGTGAAAGTCCATGTTGCTGAGTCCATCCCTCTATCCCTGCCACCATGGCCAATTTGTTCATGAGTCCATTGGGCAATGACAGGAGTGGCCAGGGAAAGAGAATGACTGCTTTCCACAGAACGTGTTGTCTTATACACTTCATTGTTAAAATCCTCCTCTGCCAAGGTCACCCTTTGGTGAGCATTCACTGTAGATAAAATATCTTACTTCTGTGGCCCATTCAGAAAGATCTCTCCACATATGTTTTCCCCATACCTCTTTGTCATTAATTTTCCAATCATCTTCCTTCCAAATCCCTGACCATCCAGGCAAACCATTGGCCACAACCCATGAATCAATTAAATTGCACATCTGGCCATTTCTCCTTCCAAGCAAAGTGAACAACCAGATGCACTGCTCAAAGTTCTGCAAATTGGAAGGACTTTCTTCACCACTGTCCTTCAGTGGAAAAGGGCCGAAGTACTGTGGCTTTCCACTTTTGAGTTGTGACTGCATATCATACAGAACCATCTGTAAACCAGGCACAAATTTTCTCTTCCTCCATCAGCTGATCATAAGAAATTCCCCATGAGGTCATAGATGCAGACTGGGAGAGGTAAGGCAATGTGACTGGAATAAAGACCATAAGCATTTGGCCGCTTTCTCATGGAACTTACATATGCCTTCAGGGCCTGCTCAAGACTGACCTTTTACAAGATACTTTGTTTCTTCTTCTTTTTTTTTTTTTTTCTTTTGACTTTTTATTATCATTTTGGTGAAATGTTATAAAGCAGATTCATCTCACACTCAACAGTTCATACACATTTTATTTTATGACAGTAGTTACATTCCCACAGATAACACTTCCATTTAATGATGGATGTCCAACTTTATGACTCTGTTGGTCAAAGAACACCCAGTGAATGATGGGCAGTTCAGGCCACATGGTTACTGTTGGCCTATGGCTTGGCGTTCAGCTTCTACTAAGACTCAGTAACAAACCAAAAGCTGCTTCTTAAAAGAAGAGTAGATATCTGTACAGGATGACAGGGCTTTGCTCCAAAATCCTAAAGATCTGCACTGTGATTCACTAATAAAGGCCTGCCAAAAGACTCCAAACAGCACCTGTATTTCACAAAGACACTTCAAGCACCATTGGATTCTCCAGATAATGTGGCCCAAGTGTCAAAGTGGCTTGCATGGCAGACTGAACCTATTACAGAGCCTTCTCTTATTCTTGGCCCTATTCAAAACTAGCAGCTTTTTGAGTCATTTGATAAATAGCACATTTGATAAATAGTGGCACCTCCAAATGAGGGATATATATTGCCTTCCAAATCCAAAGACGCTTATCAGGTGCTATGACTCCTTTTTAGTTGTGAGAGGGGTCAGATACAATAACTTATTCTTCACTTTCGTTAGGAATATCTCAGCATGCCCCACATCACTGAGCCCATAGAAATTTCACTGAAGTGGATGGTGCCTGATTTTTGTCTAGAGTCATTGATACTTCTTCCTTACAAGGTTCAAACAACATAATGTCTTCAATGTAATGGACCAGTATAATGTCTTTGGAAGGGAAAGACAATCAAGGACTCTGAGAACTAAATTATAACATGTTGTTGTTACTGTGTGCTGTTGAGACAGACCCAACTCATAGCCACCCCTCCTTGGGTTTCCAAGGTGATATCATCATGGAAGTAGATTGTTCAACCTTCCTTCAGAGGAGTGGCTGGTGGGTTTGAACCACCAGTCTTCTGGTAGCTGGAGAAATGATATACCTCTGAGGTAATTCTATAGAAGTATATTACTGTTTTTGCCAGCAGAGGGAAGCTGCTTCTGGTGATTCTTAAATATGAATTAAGGAAAACACATGGACCAGATCAATAGCTGCATACCAGATACCAGGAGATGTATTAATTTGTTTAAGCAATGACACCACATCTGGAACAGCAGCTGCACTTGGAGTCACCACCTGGTTAAATTTACAATGACCCACTGACATTCTCCAAGATCCATCTGTTTTTTGCCCAGGCCAAATAGTTGAGTTAAATGGTGATGTGGTGGGAATCACCACCCCTGCATCCTCCAAGTACTTAATGGTGGCACTAATTTCTGCAATACCTCAAGAAATGCAGTACTGCTTTTTATTTATAATTTTCCTAGGTAGGAGCAGTGTTAATGCCTTCCACTTGTCTTTTCCTACCAGAATATCCCTTACACCACATTTCAAAGATCCAATGTAGTTCTGTTTGTTGTTGAGTAATTCTATTCTAATTATGCATTCTGGAACTGGAGAAATCACTACAAGATGGGTTTGGGGACCCAATGGACCCTCTATGAGACAGACCTGAGCTAAGACTCCAACAATAACTTGACCTACATATGCCTCCCCACTCTGAATTGTGGGCCACAGTGATGTTTTGGGCCTCCTGGAATTAGTGTCAGTTCAGAACTAGTGTACAGTCACTCACTGCCATCAAGTCAGATCCGACTCCTAGTGACCTTCTTTGGGTTTCCAAGGCAGTATCACTATGGAAGTAGATTGCCCAATCTTCCTTCCAAGCAGTGGCTGGTGGGTTTGAACCACCAGCCTCTGGTTAGTAGTCAAGTGCCTTAGGCACCGCGCTACCAGAGCTCCTAGTGCTCAGTAATCCTCCCAAATTCTGGTTATTTCCTTTTTCTGCAATGAAGAGTCATTCCCCTAAAAGGCTGCAGGTCCCTTTGGAAAAGACTGGGAGAGAGAGTAACAGTATAAATTTTGGTTTGTAGTGAAATCTTTCCTCGAGGAGACCTACCCTCTCCTTTATTTAAGGAGTGTGTGTCCGTAAACTGGCTCAAGTCTGAAAATTGATTGAGGTGCCATGAATATCTGTTCTGGTAATTCATGTTAGACTGCTTTTCATGTGACCTAGAATTCTCCTGCTTATATAGATCAAGTAAATATTAGTAGACTTCTCACCTATTTCACTCCTAGGGTCACCATGCCTAAGTTGCTAACTCCATGAGTCCATACCTGTCAGACTATTCTGATTATTGCTTTGACTCTGCTGTCCATTATGATAACCACACTCACCTTGTCTTTGTTAATTAAGTGCTGTCACTTGACCACTACCACCATGGGGTCCAATCAGCCCCATTGTAGTTAGGTGTCTTAATTCAGTTTGGGCAATCACCACTGTCAAATCTGACTTACATAAAATAGCAATCACAGCAGTTTTCACGAATGCTGGGGCTCCCTTTACAAATTTGTTCCTCACTGTTGTGGTAAAAGGTGTGTCCTCTGGGCACTCCATATGTAGCTCTATGAGTCTAATCGGATAAATCCATTCTAACATGGATTTTCCTAAGCCTTTCGATACCTTCTCCTACAGCACACGAAAGCAGGTTTAGTATTTTAACCTGACTTAGCATAGGCCTCCATAATCCATACTTCAGTAAACTAACAAAATGAACTATTATATCCTATTCTAACTTTTCTAACTCAAACAATGAATGAGGAAACTATGCCTAGTAGGCCAAATCAATGAACTCAGATTGATCCAACTTTATGTTTCTCACACCATTATCCCACATCCTTAATAACCATGTTTTCTAGTTTTCTGTTTGTACATATTAGAAAAATCAAGCAGTCTCTTCAAGCATAGTGTACCTCTTCCTGGGTCATACTTTACACGTTTCCTTTTGCGGCTTGCTGAGACTTAAGTCTCGCTATAGATCTAGAAGCAACAATAGGTGGTAGGGATGGTTTGTGGGAACGTTCAGTAATGTTTTGTAAGTCATTTGCTTCAGACAATGCCTCATCTAATGCACTAGGCACTGCCCCAAGTGATAGCTCAGACAATGACTCAACAGGCATAGCTGGTGGGTTAGTCTAGTCAGATAGGGGTGAGAGGATTGGTTCTGCTGGCAGGAGTGATTTGATGGAATTTAGGGGCTCAGTGTTCGCAGTCTTCTGATTATCTGCCCATATGCCCCCATCCCAAGTTTCGGGATCCCATTTATTCCCAATCAATGTCCTCACTTTAACTTCAGATACCACTTGAGGTTGGCAATTCAATTGCTGGTGTAATTTAGACACTCTTATGATAAGACTCTGGGTGTGTTTTTGGCAATACCAGCTCTGTTACTGCAAGAAATGACTTTCTTTCAGGGCACAAGAGAAAACATTGTGGTCTTTTATGAGGCACTTGAGGTGTGAATCTGAAGTCCTGAGATAATCTTGTTCTTTCATCATGTTGTCTAGGTAAGTAGAACCAAACAACTAGCTTCCTTATACTTCTTATTCTGACAAAATTGTAGAAAATGATCAAACCTGAGATCACCCAGAGCCTCACTTTTCACCAATATTTGATCTGTTAATTGTGCTATTTTGTATATTAATATTGTCACCTCATGCCATAGATTAGCTGTACTGCATTTATTAATGGAAGCAAAGTCATCAGCACCTTTATAAATAATCAGATTTGGGAATCAATTTAGGAAACTCATCCTTACAATTTTGTTTCACTAGAACCACTCTTGGTAACAAATGTCTTAGGCTGGGTTCTCTAGAGAAGCAAAACCTGTGAAACTTATACACACACACACACACATATGTATTAGGTATATGTATACAGAGAGAGATTTATCTTTGAGCTGATTAATACAGTCCCAGGAAGTAATTAGAAAAGGAATTTCTGAATTTAGGATGATTCTTGATTTGGCATAAGTGGCCAAGTTTTTTTTTTTTTTTTAATTTGCTGTTGTTGTTGTTATGTGCTGTTGAGTCAGAACCAACTCATAGCGACCCCTCTTTGGGTTTCTGAGGCAGTATCACTATGGAAGTAGATTGCCCAACCTTCCTTCCGAGGAGTGGCTGGTGGGTTTGAACCGCCAGCCTTCTGGTTAGCAGTCAAGTGCCTTAGGTACTACGCTACCAGAGCTCCCATTTTTTTTTTTTTAAGAGAGAGAATCTTAATTTTTAAATTTAGATGAACTGCTTTATAAATAAGGGGCTCTGGATGTGCCATAATTAAAGCATCTAACTAGCTTTTTGGCTGCTAACCAAAAAGCCCAGCAGTTCGAACACTCCAGCAGAGCTGTGGCAGAAAGATGAGGCTGTCTGCTTCCATAAATATTTATAGCCTTAAAAAACCTCTGGGGAAGTTCTACTCAGTCCTGTATGGTCACTAGGAGTCAGAATCAACTTGATGGCAGTGGGTTTAATGGGTTACATGAATTTGCACTAAGTTAAAAATTACCCTTTTAAATTTTATTAAAAATCTGTAAAAAGTACAAATGCCTTGTGTGCATATTTGCTTGTTGTAATAGAGAAAAAAATGTTTAATTCCACATCTGGAAGGATTTTTTTTTTTTTTTTTTTCCTATTGCTGCATAACCAATTACTGCAAATCTAACAACTTAGAAGTACAAACTTTTAAGAGCCAACAGTTCTATTTCAGATGATATATGTGGGTATTAAACATCATTTCTTACTCCACAGCTCTGTATGTCAGAAGTCTGAACTAGTTTGACTAGGTTCTCTGCTTAGGGGGTCACAGGCCAAAATCATGGTGTCAGCCAGGCTGAGCTCTTCTAACTGGAGACTTTGGAGAAGAATCTGCTTCCATACATACTCATGTTGCTGGCAAATTCTGTTCCTTATATTTGTAGGATTGAGCTCTCCCTTTCCTAATGGATGTCAGACACAGCTGCATTCAGCAACTAGAAGCCACTCTCCCATCCACGCACATGACCCTTCCATCTTCAAAGCTAGTAATGGCACAATGAATCCTCTTGTGCTTTGAATCTTTTTTCTTCGTCAGTCAACTGGAAGAAACTCTCTGCTTTTAGAGAGCTCAAGTAATTAGATTGGACCCACTCAGGTAATATCCCTTTAAAGTGATTTAAAGTCAACTGATTAGTAACCTTAATTACCTCTGCAAAATCCTTTTTACTATGTAATGTAATCACAGTAGTAACATCAAGGGATTAAGATCATGTGGGCCATCTTAAAATTCTACCTACACCAGAGGACATGAAACAGAGAGATAATAGGACTGGTTGCTGAGACTCAAGTAAGGTTCCTGCAGGACCACAGAGCTAAAATGAGCAAGCTTATGTTCTTATGTGCTGTCGAGTCAGACCTGACTCATAGTGACCCCTCCTTGGGTCTCCGAGGCAGTGTCACTACTGAAGTAGATTGCCCAAACTTCCTTCCAAGAAGTGGCTAGTAGGTATGACCCACCAGCCTTCTGGTTAGTAGTCAAACACCTTAAGCACTAGGCTACCAGAGCTCCTAAAACAGAAAAACATACACCCCAGGAACCAGCAGGGGGATTAGAATGGCATCTCACTTACATAGCCTTTACACAGGCTGTTTCAAGGCACCAAGCATCCTTATGTAAGATATATTTCATAGCCAGATTCATCAGTAGTAAGAGGAAAAGCCAGAATTCCTTACCACTAGGAAACTCTGATTGAATGTTTCACGTGCCCACTGGCAAATCTTTACTTTGTCAGACTGAAATACCATGAACACAAATATGTTATTAATCCAGTTGGAGAGATATGTTTCTGGAACCACAAAATTAAGAAACTTAACTGAAAATTGAGGGACACAAACTGTTAGTTGTTTCTTTTGAGATATTGTAGAAATGTTGCAACTCTTGAATTTTATTTTTACAACAATGTAAGAGAATGACTATCTAAAACCATCACAAAGAGCTTTTTGAAAATAATTGAATTGGTATGTGACTAATGCATGTCAAAATGACATACAGAAAAATCTCACCTTTCACCCACCTTCCTGAAGATCACTTGTCCTTGACTGAGTGCAGGGAAAGGGAAAAGAACAAAGGCTAAAATGAAAGTCAACTTTTGTTAATAAAGCAGAATACACATTCAGAAGTGTATAGTCAACAAGGGTCAAATTTAATTAATTACTACAAATGACCATATTCAGTTAAGCCGGTTCCCAGATCAATAAATACACTATCACAAGCACCACAGAATCCTCTTCATGGTTTTGTCCACTCTCAAGACCAGCCTCCCTTCCCCATCATTGGTAAAATTTACCTGACTTCCAATAACCTAGATTACTTTTGCCAGATTTTCAAGGCTTTATAAACAGAGTTATACCATATAGCTTTTTCCCTCAGCATTATATTGTCAAGCATAGATATGGTTCATTCTCCTTGCTACATAGTATTCCAATCGATGAATGTGCAACAATTTATTTATGGAGCTCTGGTGGCATAGTGCCTAAGACATTTGACTGCTAGCCAGAAGGCTGGCAGTTCAAATCCACCAGCCACTCTTCAGAAGGAAGACTTTCATAGAGATACTGCCTCGGAACTCAAGGAGGGGTCACTATGAGTCCAGACCAACTCCATGGCAATGAGATTTTTTGAGTATTGTTTGGGTTGTTTCCAGAGTTGGTTATAAAGAGTACCATGCTATAAATATTCTTCAACACATCCTTTGGTATGTGTGTGTGGGTATACATGTACCCACAAACATAACACACACACACACACACACACACACATACATTCTTGTTTGTTATATCCATACCAAGGAGATGAATTGTTGTATCATAGTGAATGCATAAGTTCAGCATTAGTGGATGATGTCATACTCTTTTCCAAAGTGGCTGTACCAATGTACATCCCAAATGCATGATCTGAGAGTTCTAGTTGCTCTAAATCCTGTCCAGACTTTGGTATTGTTAGTCTTGCTAATTTCATCAATTCTAGTGCATGTGTAGTGGTATTTCATTGTTGTTTTCTTTATGGCAACTGAAGTTATATACTTTTAGATATTTTATTTTCTTTATGGCAACAGTATTTTCCTTATGGCAACTGAAGTTATATACTTTTAGATATTTATTAGGTATTTAGATAGCCTAGTTTGTAAAATGTTTATTCACTCTTACCCATTACTTTTTGTTGGCTTGTAGGCTTTTTTTTTTTTTTTTAAGATATATTTTGGATTTGAGATTTCTGTTAGTCACACATGTAGGAAATAATCATCTCCTCTGTTTCACATTCTTTGGACATGTTATCAGGAGGGACCAGTCCCTGAAGAAAGACATTATGCTTGATAAAGTAGCAGTACAGTGAGAAAGAGGAAGATTTCAACAAGGTGGATTGGAACAGTTGCCGCAACAATGGGCTCAAACATAGCAATGATTATGAGGATGGCTCAGGACTGGGCAACGTTTCATTCTGTTGTACATAAGGTCGCTATGAGTCAGAATTCGATGGCTGCTAACAACAACAGCAGCACTCTTTGGCTTGCTTGTTTGTGCTCTTAATGATATATGCCAATGAAGAAAAGGTTTTAATTCTAAAGCTCAATTTATTATTCTTTTTCTCTTCTTTCTGGTTAGTGTTATTTGTGAACTGATTAAGTCATATTTTCTAAGTATTTCCACTTCTACTTAGGGATTAGAAAGTTACAAGATAGCATTGCTCCCATCCTAACAAAGAGAAAAGCTGGCCCATTTACAAAACCAGAACTTATCTTGAATCCATCAGAGAGCTGAAATTGCAATGCAACCAAGTGCACTTAATTCCAGAATGACAAGCCTCTTTGAGGAAAAACAGGAAACATAAATTGTTTCAGCTTTGGCACACACAGAAGAAAATAAAATAAATCATATACATATTTTAATATATTCCTAAAAACTGAGTGTGAGTTCACAAATCACTTTAGAAAATCTTGGGGCCCCAAAAGAAAGTGAGTTTGCACTCATTCTCTGGCTCTGTGTATGGGCCTCTATGAGGTGTTTACAGGCAGGATTAGGGGCAGGACAGGAGACTAGGGAGAGACCACTTCATTGTTGCAAGCCTGACAGAGGTGATCAGCTACTGCTGGGGGACAAGTACAAGACATTTCCCATTTTCTTGAACTGGGTACTCACAGGAAGCAAATGCTGCAGGCCATCAGTGTGGCATTATGGGCTGCAATGCCTGTTGCACTAGGGATGCTAGATAAAAATCAGAGGGGTGGGAAGAACCTAACTTTAGGTATAGTTGCATGCCAGTGGGGAAGGGATGAAAAGTAGAGAGACACGTTTCCCATGGAACAGAGGGCAGAAAATGATGAAAGTGAAGGGTGGAACAGGAACAGTGAGACAGTCCTGCAACCACGGCCCCACATTTAAGGTCATTGGCAGTCAACTGCTATTTGAGGAATTTGAAGCTTATAGGGCTATGAGGGTAACAGTAAATATAAATAAATAAATAAATAAATAAAGCCAAATGCTGTTGAGTTGATTCTGACTCATCATGACCCACATGTGTCAGGGTAGAAATGTGTTTAGTAGATTTTTCACAAGCAGTTTGTCACACCTTTCTTCTGAGGTACCTCTAGGTAGAATCAGCCACCAGCCTTTCAGTTGCTAGCTGAATCCTTAACCATTTGCATCACCTAGGGCCACTGAGCTCTGGTAGCATAGTGGCTAAGGCACTTGACTGCTAACCAGAAGGCTTGCGGTTCAAACCCACCAGCCACTCCTCAGAAGGAAGATGGGGCAATCTACTTCCGTAGTGATACTGCCTCGGAAACCCAAGGAGGGGTCACTATGAGTCAGGACCAACTCGATGGCACATAACAACAACACAACAGGGCCACTGAGGATTACACAGCAATAACAAAACCAAAAATCAACTCAGCTTTAACTCAAATCAGAAATCAGCAAACACTATAGCTCACTGGTGAAATGTAACCTACATCTATTTTTGTATTTATATATGGCTAGACCAGATTTACTTTTATTATCTTTTTCCATTCTTTTACTTTCAAACTTTATTACATCCTTATATATTAAATGTTTTTGAGAGGAGCATATAATTTTTAAAAATCCAATCTCGCCATCTTTGTCTTATTATTTTACTCTTTACATTCTGTTCGGTCCATCTGTACTTTGACTCATGGCAACTCCATGTGACAGAGCAGAACTACTCCACAGGATTCTCTTGGCTATAATTTTTATGGAAGCAGCTGACCAGGCCTTTCTTCCTCAGAGTCACTGAGTGATTTCAAACCACCTACAGATGGGGCAATCTACTTCGTAGTGATACTGCCTCGGAAACCCAAGGAGGGGTCGCTATGAGTCGGGTCCGACTCGACGGCACATAACAACAACAACAACAACCATTATATTAGCAGCTGATCCAATTGCAACCTGCTTATAGCCCCTAGGCCACCACACACCTACTAGAATGGCTAAAATAAAATACAATAACATCAAATACTAGTGAGCATGTGGAGAAACCAGATGATTCAAATATTGCTGGTAGGAAAATAAAATGGTAATACTACTCTGGAAAGCAGTGTATTTATTTCTTAAAAAACTAAAATATAACGATTATATAACCCAAAAATTATACTCCTAGCCGTTTATCCCAGAGAAATGAAAACTTAGGCGTATGTAAAAATCTGTGCAAAAATGTTTACAGCAGCTTTATTCGTAATAACCCCAAACTGGAAGCAGCTCAGATGCCCTTTATTGAGTGAATGATTAAATAAACTGTAGTACACCTATACTATGGTACGTTACTCAGCAGTAAAAAAAGAATGAACTCTTGAACAACCTGTATGAATCACCAGGCAATTATGTTGAATGAAAGAAAGCCAATTTCAAAAAGTTGCATACTGTCTGATTCCATTTTCATAATATTCTTAAAATGACAAAATTATAGAAATAGATAACACTTCAGCAGTTGCTAGGGTTTAAACAGAAATTAAGGGAAGGAGAGAAGTAGCTTTGACTATAAGAAGGTGACATGATGTTTCATATTCTCATTAGAAATAATTAACATTCAAAGGTAAAGTTAAGAGAAAGGCAAAAAGCCTTGTTATGTGTCGTGCAGTCAGACCTGACTCATAGTGACCTCTCCTTGGGTTTCTGAGGCCCTATCACTAAGGAAGTAGATTGCTCAACCTTCCTTCTGAGGAGTGGCTGGTGGGTTTGTACCGCCAGCCTTCTGGTTAACAATCAAGGGCCTTAGTCACTATACTACCAGCACTTCTTAGAATAAATTAACATTAAAGCACAATCAATCATTTTACAACCTACAAATAGAATTTTGTAGCTTGAAAAGCATCAGTTAAAGTCTTTGTTAACATTGGTTATTGCTTGATACTAAGCTTAGGGACATTGTTCGTCTTTATTCTCTTTGAACTTTTCCTGCAAGGATTATGCATTAATTTTATAGTCAGAATAATAAAAAACCTGAAAATGATTGAAATACTTGTAAGTAGAAGGCAAAAGAACAAGAATAATCTAGTAATGTAATGGTCTTTGGTAGATATTTACCAGTTGGTGGGCCTTAGGTTTTTGTTACATGACAATACATAGGATTTATATACTTTAACTTACAAGGATTCAAAGTTAATTAAAATTTAAATATACATATATATAGGCAGTCTCCAGATTACAAAGTGGTTCTGTTTCTAAACTGAATTTGTAAGTAAAGCAGAACAGTTAGGTACAGTTCATATCTAATGTCAGTTAGTTAATTGTTTATCTTATAGATAGTATAGATAGTATAGTGTACCTTTCTATGCATATACAACATTAAAGACACACTTCCAGATACACTGAAACATCTTTAACACAATATTATGGTAATATTAATAATAACAATAATAATGTTTTGATGCCCAAAGTAGTAGTTACTATGAATCATTGTATATATCTTGAATTTTTAATATAATAGGTCTCATGGGAATTGGTTTGTAACCACAGGTAATAGATAAGTTTCATATTTATAACCTGAGGATTGCCTGTATATATTTAATAATGAAATATATGGTATAATATAATATACCAAAAGAAACAAACTCACTGCTGTCGAGTCAGATCTAACTCACAGCGACCCCTCCTTGGGTTTCCGAGGTGGTATCACTATGGAAGTAGGTTGCCCAATCTTCCTTCTGAGGAGTGGCTGGTGGCTTTGAATTGCCAGTTTTCTGGTTAGCAGTCAAATGCCTTAGGCACTAAGCCACAAGAACGCTTATAATATACTATAATATATAAATGGAACAATAGAGTACCAGATAGATGAAGTAATTTGCTCAAAATCACTCTGAATCCTGTAAGTTGTTGTTGTTGTTATGTGCTGTGGAGTCGGACCTGACTCATAGCAACCCCTCTTCGCGTTTCTGAGGCAGTAACATTACAGAAGTAGATTACCCAACCTTCCTTCCGAGGAGTGGCTGGTGGGTTTGCGGTCAAATACCTTAGGCACTATACCACCAGAGCTACTGAATCCTGTAAGTAGAAAACCAATATTTGGATGTCATACGTTTTGTTTCCCATGTGCTCATTGGGTTCTAAAGCCAACTCAGTCTTACAAAGGTGATTAATTTCACCACAGAGATGGACAGTTTCTTAGATTGTCTTGGTTGTAATGATTTCCTTTGAATTACAGGTGACCGATGAAAAGACTCTCATCTCATGCTCTTAATATAATGCCAGTCAAAGATCAGTGAAGATGAGGTGAATATAAAAAAAATATGGCTCTAGGAAATAAAGCAAATGAAGATCTTTAAAAAGTATGTTGAAGTCCCAGATGACTGAAAATTACAATTCATCACATTACTCCTACAGAAAAGGAAGAAAACAGGAATTATCAAAAACAGAAAATGATTAAGTTTTATTATTATTATTATAGGTTTCCATTTATAAGGATTCTTTTTTTTTTTAATTGTGATTTGGGTGAAAATTTACAGAGTAAATTCAGTTTCCACACAGCAGTTCACATATACTTTGTCTTGTGACACAATTTAACTCAAAGCAACAGCTCCCCTCCCACTTCCTCCCAATAATTACTTCTTCCCTTTGTCCATCCCTCCATGAACTCCTGTCCCGTAAGCTGTCTCCCTGTGCATAAATACCCCTTCTTTCTCCCATGATTACTCTCTCCAAGGAGTGTACCTACTTCAGGTAAATGTTCACCTTCTATGCCTGTCTTTTGTTTGGCTGGCAGCCACAGTTGTGGGTTCAATTCCAGACCTGAAGGGCAGCTAGGGACCATAGTCTCAGTGGTTCCACCAGGCTCTATCAGACCAGCAAATCTGGTCACCCCCCTATTATTTTTTTCCAAATATTTTGAGTTTTGTTCCACATTGTTCTTCCACTCTCTCCAGGATCTCCTACATGGATCCCCCTTTGAGTGGTTGACAGTGGTAGCCAGGCACCATTTAGTTCTTATGGTCTCATAGTTGTATAGGCTGAGGATCGCATGGTGTACCAGTCACAGGTACTAATTGTTTCCATGAGTCTTTGGTTTTCTTTATTCTTCTTGGCTCTGGAGGAGGAGAGACCCATTATTGCATCTAGATAGCTGCTTGCAAGCTTTTGAGATCCCAGTCGGTAGTCACCAAAGTAGGAGCTAGAACAATGTTTTGTGTAGTATGTTATGCCAATTGAGCTTGTTGTCCCCTGCAACTATGATCCCAAGCCCACAGGTTCAAGTAATCATTCCCTCTGGGTAGCTGGCTGTGACCAAGAAGTGATTACAACCTTGTCCCTTATCAGCTCTACTATACAGCTGGGAATTCTTACAGATTGTACAAATACACTTATAGGATCAACCCTATACATGGTGTTGGGTACACTCCCTGCTTTGTAGACATATCTAATACTTCAGCCTGTACACCCATCTATGCACCTGTAGATCAATGTCTGCCTCCACTGACAATTCAGTACTGTATGTGCAAAAGGTTCATCTTTGTTGTCTGTACCTCCCATGTACCTCTCTATGTCTTCCTCTTCCTCAATGCCACTATGTAGATCACTCACATTTGGTACATTGCCCTTCTCTTCATCCAAATCAATATTTACCTCTACCTATCTAACAGTGTTCCCTCCTCTTCCCTCCCATCCCTGGTAACCAAAGAAGAAAATTTCCATCCATAGATAAACCTTTTACTGACTTCTACAATAACAGACTAATACAGTATTTGTCCCTCTGTGATTGACTTATTTCACTCAGCATAATGTCCTCCAAGTTCATCCACATTATATGGTGTATTGCAGATTCAATGTTATTCTTTCGGGTTGTATAATATTCCATCATGTGTGTATATACAATATTTTGGTTATCTATTCCTCAGCTGATGGACATCTAGGTTGTTTCTATCTTTTTGCTATTATAAATAGTGCTGCAATGAACATGTGAGTGCATTTTTCTGTTCTTGTCATGGCTCTCATTTCTCTAGGCTATACACCTAGTAATGGAATGGCAGAATCAAATGGTATTTCTATTTCCAACTATTTAAGGAATCACCATATTGCTTTCCACAGTGGTTGAACCATTTTACAGTCCCACAGGTAGTGTAGGAGAGACCCAGTCTCTCAGCATCCTCACCAGCCTTTGTTATTTTCTGTCTTGTTGAACATTGCTGCTAGCACTGGGGCAAGATGGTATCCCACTGCTCTTTTGATTTGTATCTCTCTAATGGCTAATGATCGTGAACATTTCTTCATATGTGTTTTGGCCACCTGAATACCCTCCTTGGTGAAGTGTCTATTCATGACTTCTGCCCATTTTTTAATTGGATTATTCATCTTTTTGTTATTGAGGTGTTGGAGTTTTCTATAAATTCTGGAGATAAGTACCTTGTCAGATATGTCATTGTCAAATATTTTTTTCCCAATATGTAGGTTCTCTGTTGACTCTTTTGGAAGCACATAAAAATTTAATTTTGAGAAGGTCCCATTCATCTACTTCTCTTTGACTGCTTGTGCATTTTGGGTTATGCTTGCTAGTTTATGCCATATATTAAGGCCTCTAAATTTGCTCCTAGTTTTTACTTGAAGAACTGTACAGCTTTAGGTTTCACATTTAAGTCTTTAATACATCTGGTGGTAGTTTTTGTGTATGGTGTGAGGTACAGATCTTGTTTCATTTTTCTGCAAATGGATATCCAATTTTGCCAGCACCATTTATTAAACGAACATTCTCTTCCCCATTTAATGGATTTCGGCCCTTTGTCAAAGATCAGCTGACCATAGGTTGAAGGATCTATTTCTAGGTTTTCTGTTCTATTCCATTGGTCTATGTGTCTGTCATTGTACCAATACCAGGTAGTTTTGACTACTGTGGCTATATAATAGGTTTTGAGATCTGGCAGCATGAGACTTCCTACTTTGTTATTCCTTTTCAATAGTGCTTTGCTTATCTAAGGTCTCTTTCCTTTCCATATAAAGTTAGTGATTGGTTTTGCCATATCCTTAAAAAATGTTGGTGGAATCTGGATTGGGATTGCATTGAATGTATAGATTGCTTTGGGTAGAACTGACATTTTCCCAGTGTTCAATCTTCCTATCCATGAGCATGGGATGTTCATGGGATGTTCTTCCAATTATGTAGACCTCTTATGGTTTCTTTCTTTCTGTCTTTTATTATTATTATTATTGAGATTTGGGTGAAAGTTTACAGAGCAAATTCACTTTCTATACAGCAGTTCACACACACGTTGTCTCATGACATTGACTACAATTCATCCCAATGCAACAGTTCCCCTCCCACTTCCTCCTGATAGTTATCTCTTCCCTGTGTCCATTCCTCCATGCACTTCTGCCCCCTAAACTGTCTCCTTGTGCATAAACAGCCTCTCTTTGTCCCATGATTGTTCTCTCCAAGGAGTGTATCTACCTCAGGTACATGTTCAACTCATATGCCTGTCTTTTGTTTGGCTAGCAGCCACAGGTGTGAGTTCAATTCCAGACCTGAAGGGCATATAGGGAACATAGTCTCAGCAGTTCCACCAGGCTCTATCAGACCAGCAAACCTGGCCCTGTCCCCCTTTTTTTTTTCTTCCAAAGATTTTGAGTTTTGTTCCACATTGTTCTCCCACTCTATCCAAGATCTCCTCCATAGATTCCCCTCTGAGGGGTTGACAGTGGTAGCCGGGTACCCTCTAGTTTTTCTGGTCTCATGGTCATATAGGCTGAGGATCACATGGTGTACCAGTCACAAGTACTAATTGTTTTCATGAATCTTTGGTTTTCTTCATTCTTCTTTGCTCTGGAGGAAGAGAGACCCATCGTTGCATCTAGATGGCTGCTTACAAGCTTTTAAGATCCCAGTCACTGCTCACCATAGTAGGAGGTGGAACAATGTTTTATGTAGTATGTTATGCCAATTGAGCTTGTTGTCCCCTGCAACTATGGTCCTGAGCCCACAGGTTCAACTACTCTCTTCCTCTGGGTAGCTGGCTGTGACCAAAAAGTGACTACAACCTTGTCCCTTGTCACCTCCACTATACAGCTGGGAGTTCTTACAGAGCATACAAATACATTTGTAGAACCATTGTCTGCCAAACTTATACATGGTGTTGGGTACACTCGTGCTTCATAGACATACCTAATACTTCAGCCTGTACACCCATCTATGCACCTGTAGATCAATGTTTGCCTTCACTGACAACTCAGTACTGTATGTGCAAAAGGTTCATTTTTGTTATCTTTGTTGTCTGTACCTCCCATGTACCTCTCTATGTCTTCCTCTTCCTCAATGCCATTATGTTGATCACCCACATTTGGTACATTGCCCTTCTCTTCATCCAAATCAATACTTATCTCTACCTATCTAAAAGTGTTCCCTCCCCTCCCCCCATCCCTAGTAGCCAACAAAGAAAATTTCCTTCCAAGTAAACCTTTCCTTGATTTCTACAATAACAAACTAACACAATATTTGTCCTTCTGTGATTGACTTATTTCACTCAGCATAATGTCCTCCAAGTTCATTCACATTATGCGGTGTATTGAAGATTCAATGTTATTCTTTAGGGTTGTATAGTATTCCATCATGTGTGTGTACCATAGTTTGCTTATCCATTCCTCAGTTGATGGAAACCTAGGCTGTTTCCATCTTTTGGCTATTATATACAGTGTTGCAACAAACATGGGTGTACATATGTCTGTCCTTGTCATGGTTCTCACTCTCTAAAGTATATACCTAGTAATAGAATGGCAGAATCAAGTGGTATTTCTAATTCCAACTTTCTAAGGAATTGCCATATTGCTTTCCACAGTGGTTGTACCATTTTACAGTCCCACAAGTAGTGTAGGAGAGTCCCAGTCTCTCTGCATCCTCACCAGCCTTTGTTATTTTCTGTCTTGTTGAACATTGCTGCTAGTGCTGGGGCAAGATGGTAT
>NW_006921799.1:844604-846033 GCF_000298275.1 Orycteropus afer afer
TGATATGGGTGAAAATTTACAGAACAAATTCAGTTTCCATACAGCAGTTCACATACACTTTGCCTCATGACATTGACCACAATTTACCACAATGCAACATTTCCCCTTCTGCTTCCTCCCCATAGTTACCTCTTCCCTGTGTCCATACATCCATGCATTCCTGCCCCCTGAGCTGTCTCCCTGTGCATAAGCAGCCCTTCTTTCTCCATGATTGTTCTCTCCAAGGAGTGTATCTATTTGAGGTAAGTGTTCAACTCATATGCCTGTCTTATGTTTGGCTGGAAACTACAGGTGTGGGTTCGATTCCAGACCTGAAGGGCAGCTAGGAGCCACAGTCTCAGCAGTTTCACCAAGCTCTATCAGAACAGCAAACCTTGTCCCCATCCCTTTTTTTTTTTCTCCAAATGATTTTGAGTTTTGCTCCACATTGTTCTCCCTCTCTATCAAGGATCTCCTACATAAATCCCCTCCCAAGTGGATGACAGTGGTAGCCGGGCACCATCTAGTTCTTCTTGTCTCATAGTCATATAGGCTAAAGACTGGATGGTGTACCAGTCACTAGGACTAACTGTTTCCATGAATTTTGGTTTTCTTCATTCTTCTTTGCTCTGGATGAGGAGATACCCATTGTTGCATCTAGATGGCAGCTTGCTAGCTTTTAAGATCCCAGTCACTACTTGCTAAAGTAGGAGGTGGAACAATGTTTGTATAGTATGTTATACCAATTGAGCTTGATGTCCCCTGCAACTATACTCCCAAGTCCACAGGTTCAACTATTTGGTGCCTCTGGGTAGCTGGCTATGACCAAGAAGTGACCACAACCTTGTCCCTTGTCAGCTCTACTATATACCTGGGAATTCTCATCATTCACATAAACTTATAGGACCATTGTCTGCCAACCCTATACATGTTCTTGGATACACTCGCCATTTCATAGACATACGTAATAGTTCAGCCTGTCCACCCAACTATCCCCCCATATACCCATGTTTGCTTTTACTGACAATGAAATACTGTATGTGCAAAAGGGTCCATCTTTGTTGTCTGTACCTCCCATGTACCTCTCTATGTCTTTCTCTTCCTAAATGCCACCATATTGGTCATTCGCATTTGGTACATTGCCCTTCTTATCACCCAAATCAATACTTATCTCTATCTAACAGTGTTCCCTCCCCTCCCCTCCCACCACTGGTAACCAAAACAGAAAATGTCCTTCCATAGATAGATATTTCCTTGACTTTTACAATAATGGACTAATACAACATTTGTCTTTTTGTGAGCGACTTATTTCACTCAGAAAAATGTCCTCCAAATTCATCCATGTTATGCGGTGTATTGCAGATTCTACATTATTCTTTAGCATTGCATAGTATTCCATTGTGTGTATGTACCATAGTTTGGTTATCCATTCCTCAGTTGATGGACACCT
>NW_006921799.1:846948-852799 GCF_000298275.1 Orycteropus afer afer
TGTCATGAGAGAAAGTGTATGTGAACTGCTATATGGAAAGTGAATTTGCTCTGTAAATCTTCACCCAAATCACAGTAAAAAAAAAGTAAATAAATAAATAAATAATAAAACCTTATGGATCATAATGCTCCAATCATCCAAATGCTGCAAGACCAGACAGTGTTTTGTTCCATTGTGTATGGGCAACTTGGGTTAGGGCTGACTCAATGCCAGCAAACAATAAAATACTTTAGTAAGATCTTTTTTTCCTTCTCCTCTTCCTCTTACTCAGTCCTTTAGTGTTTACAATATCTGTCCCACAAACCAATCAAGTGTGTATTTAGTCCTTCAACAAATGTCTATTGAGTTTTTAGTAGGTGCCAGGTAGAATGATAGGTTCAGTGTTGTCTCCTGAGGTATGAAAGTAGAAAGTAGACAACAGATTAATTGTTGTTCATGCTCCCAATGTTGCATCCGCTAATCCAACCCATTCTTGTGACTTCCATTTGTAATGTTAGTATATAAATTGAATACAAGAAGAGGTAGAAAGCCAGGGGTGATAGCAGTGGGAAGACAGATAATTGAGATGAAATGAGAAAACTGGGACCATGAAGAAGATAAAAGTCAGCTTGCGTTGCTTGTAGTTTTTCTAGAAGTTTGTAGAATGGGAGGAATCAAGTAAGATTCATTTATTGATTCCTAGCTTATATAACTCAGAGCGTGACAATGCCATTTACCAAGTAGGAAATGCCAGAGGGGGAGGAGTTAGGGAACAGGGACAGGAAATATGAATTCAGTTTTTCTTTTAATGTTGTATTTAACCTATGCTGGAAATTTCAAGTAAAAATGTCTAATAGAGTGTGATATGTAATTGGACAAGTAAGAGATAAGTGGCCAATAGTAACAGATTGAGAGTTATCGGCAATTAGATCTTGGTTAATGTATGAGAACATATGAGATGAAGCAGGAAAATGAATGAAGTACAAAGAAATAAGCTAAAGTTGGAATCTTGTATAATATTAACCTTTAAGGAGATGGCTCATAGAAAACGACCATGTATAGAAACTTCAGAATAAAAGACAAGACCAGTATATCTTTGTCAAAAACCAAACCAAACCCACTGAATCAATTCCAACTTCTTGCGACACTGTAGATAGAGTAAAACTTTCCCATAGGGTTCCAAGGTTATGTTATCAATATTTACTGAAGCAGACTACCTCATCTTCCTCCCTGAAGAATGGCTGGTGGGCTCAAACTACTGACATTTTGGTTCAAAGCCAAATGCTTTAACCACTGCACCACCAGAGTTTGTCTTTGCCTATGCCGCACTAAAATCAGTGCCTGAGACACTGACTTGGCTCAAGTATTTTATTTTGGTAAGTAGTTCCAGGAAATAGGAGTACAGGACTAGGAAAAGTAGAATAGAGACAGAAAGAGTAGAATAGAGACAGACAGAAAACAAAGGTAAGGTATTGTGTTGAGCTCATCACCACTATGGGCAATTATAGCTCAGTCCTGATGACAACTTCTGAGCAGCTATATTGAATGAATCTCAAACTTATTCATTCCAGGAGACAGAAATGGAGAGTATTTGTCCTTGTCCCAGTGGTCAAGGTGTACTCTCTGTGGTTTCCTCTTCTTTATATCTCTAGCTTTGAGTTTGTATCAGAATGACTGAAAGGGATATTTCACGTGGTGGTGGGAGAAAAGCCGTAGGATAGGAAAAGAGAGATATACGAGGGGAGATGCTTTTAATTAACCATTATGTGAGTGTCACTGTAACAGCTGAAGCATAATGAGGATGAGAAGTGGGGTTTGATACAGTCTATTGCTTGTCCCATTCATATTTGCTCATGTTCTACTTTAAATATAATCCATGGTGGTAATAGTTGCAAAACATTGTGAATATAATTAATACCACTGAATTGTACACTTAAGTGCTAAATTTTATCTAAGGCACTTGACTGCTAACCAGAAGGCTGGCAGTTCAAACCCACCAGCCACTCCTTGGAAGGAAGGTTGGGCCATCTACTTCCGTAGTGATACTGCCTTGGCAACCCAAGGAGAGGTCGTTATGAGTCAGGTCCAGTTTGATGGCACATAACAACAACAACATATTTGATCACAATAAAAAATGATTAAAAAAACCCAGAGCTACACATCCACCAATTTTTGACAAGGATATTAAATACCTTTGATGGGAAAAGAAGAATCTCTTCAATAAATGGTTTTGGAAAAATTATATTTCCTCTTGAAGGAAAATGAAAAAGATCCATGCCTCACAGAATACACACACACACACACACACACAAAATTTAAAATGGATTACAAACCTAAATGTACAGTATAAAACCATGAAATTTTTAGAAGAATATTTGGGGGCAATGCTGTTGGGCCTAGCATATTTTCTTTTCTTTCTTTCTTTCTTCCTGTTCTTTCTTTCTGCTTAACTCTTTTATTTTTTTTAACTTTTTATTGTGATTTAGGAGCTCTGGTAGCATAGTGGCTAAAGTACTTGCCTGCTAACCAGAAGGCTGGCGGTTCAAACCCACCAGCCACTCCTCGGAAGGAAGGTTGGGCAATCCTACTTCCGTAGTGATACTGCCTCGGAAACCCAAGGAGGGGTCGACTCGACGGCACATAACAACAACAACAACAATTGTGATTTGGGTGAAAATTTACAGAACAAATAAGTTTTCCATTCAATAGTTCACACATATCTTTTTCATGGCATTGATTGCAATCCCCACAATGTAACAGCAATCTTCCCACTTACTCTCTGTGGTTACTATTTCCTTTTGTCCTACTTTCCTATCCATTCCTACTTTCTGAGGTTTATCCCTGAGCAAGTGTTGCTGTTTTGGTATCTTAAGGGTGCTTGTTCAAGGAATCGTCCTTGGTGTCATTGTTCACCTCATAAGCCTATCTATTGTTTGCCTTAGAGTTGAACCACAGAAGTAATTTCAATGCAGGCTGGAAGGGTGACTAACGGCCAAAGTCTCAGAGGTTCCACCAGTCTCTATCAGACCAGTAAGCCTAATGTTGTTGTTTTTTTTTAAATTTTGAATTTTATTCCACATTTTTCTCCCAGTCCATCCAGAATCTCCTATTGTGATTCCATTCAGAGTGGTTGGGATTGGTAGCTAGGCAGCATCTAGTTCTTCTGGTCTCAGGGTCATGAAGGCTGGGTTTTATGTGGTTCACTAGTCCCTTGGGCTAATTATTTTCATGCATCTTTGATTTTCTTCACTCTTCTTTGTTCTGGATGAGAAGAGACCAACAGTTGCACCTTAAATGGCCACTCACAAGCTTTTAAGACCCCAGTTGCTACTCATCAAAGTAGGATGTGAAAATTGTCTGTGTAGACTATACTACGTCAGTTGACCTTGATGTCTCCCTTGACTATGGTCGTGAGCCCAGAAGGCTGGGCCTAGCTTTTAATAATGAATTACCTAATATAATAACAAAAACACAAATAGTAAAAGACAAATAAATGGGACCTCATCAAAATTAAAAAAAAAAAAAATTAAAAACAAAAATTTAATTCATTAAATGACGTTACCTAAAAAGTGAAAAGATAAGCTGTGGAGTGGGAGAATATCTCCAGAAACCATGTATCTGATAAGAATCTAATAACAAATATATATATATGCAATGCAACTCACTACCATTGTGTTGGGCCCGACTCATAATGACCCCTCCTTGGTTTTCCAAGGTGGTATCGCTACAAAAGTAGATTGCCCTGCCTTCCTTCCAGGGAGTGGCTGGTGGGTTTGAACTGTCAGCTTTCTGGTTAGCAGTCAAATGCCTTAGGCACTACACCAGAGCTCCTCTCTCTCTCTCTCACTCTCTCTCTCTATATATATGTATGTATAACTTCAACAACTTAACAACAAAAAGACAAGAAGCCCCAAAATAAAATGAACAAAGGATTTGAATAAACATTTCACCAAAAAAGATATACAAATGGCCACCAAAAACATGAAAGATGATCAATGTCATTAGCCATCAGAGAGATGCAAAACAAAACAACGAGACACCATTTTACTCCCACTAGGATGACTGAGATAAAAAGTAAAGCAAACAGGAAAAAAAAAAAAAATAGTGAAGATGCAGGGAAATTGAAACACTTATCCATTGCTATTGGGAATGCAAAAGCAGCATATCTCTTGGGGAAAATGGTGTGATTCTTCAAAACACTAAAAATAGAACTAGTATTAGTTGTTGTTGTTGTTATGTACCGTCGAGTCGCACCCGACTCATAGTGACCCCTCCTTGGGTTTCCGAGGCAGTATCACTATGGAAGTAGATTGCCCCATCTTCCTTCTGAGGAGTGGCTGGTGGGTTTGAACCGCCAGCTTTCTGGTTAGCAGTCAAGTGCCTTAGCTACTATGACTAAGATAGCTCTCAAGAACTAGTATATGACCCAGCAATTCCACTACTTGGTATACAAGTATGTATCTCATAGCCTCCATTCAGGGAACACCTAACGGACTACATACATGTCCCTGAGACAGGAATGAGGGTCTTGCTTGGAAGGATGCCAGGATGTGGGCTGGCATTGGGTTCATGGCATACAGCTTTCAGTGGAAACACAGCTTCCACAACTGCCACTGCTGTTGTGTCTGAGACTAGCACATACCCTGACCAGTCACCCCACAGGTTGGTCCCTGTACAGGGACATTGGGCTACAGGCTCTGTGATCTGACCCTCAGATTTCCAATTCTGACCAGGATCCCCAGGGCTTCTCTGAGAGTGCTGCAAGCCCAGAGGCAACCAATTGTAAGTGTAAGTTTCTAAACCCTGAGGCTCCAGGGGCTAATGGACAGCCAGAACATTTTGTGTAGGGGTTACTTTGATATATGTGTCCAAATAACATCATATCCTATTTCACAGACTGTATCATGGATGTTCAGTGCTGTATACCCAAATAATCATGAAAGCAGAGACTAACACCAGGACTTGGACAACAATACTCATTGCAGCTCTATTCACAATATCTGAAAGGTGGCAACAATCTAAATGCCCATCATCGCATGAATGGATAGAAAAATATGGTACATACATACTGGTACTCAGCTAGCAGAAGAAATGAAGTCTTGATAAATGCTATTATATGGATGGAGCTAGAAGACATTATAGTGAATGAAATAAGTTAATCACAAAAAGACAAATATTATATGGCCTCACTTATAATGAAAGACAAGAAAAGGCAAGTATACAGAGACCAATGTTTATTAGTAGCCACCAGGGGCAGGAGTGAAGAGGTAAGGAGGCATTCTTGTTTATTGAGTACTGAGATTCAGTTTACAGTGATGGAAAAACCACACTGATTAATATAGGGTTGCACAGCTGACTATTTTAAGTGTTTTAAATAAGAGGTACACCTGAAAAAGTTGAACTGGCAAAAGTTGTGTGATAGACATATTACAATAATGAAAAAAACAAAAGAGAAAGAAAGAGAAGCTGCTGAGGGTGGTTACATACAAACAGCTCATGAATTTGGTTCCTGGGTTTGGAGGTTTTCATTAGAGATCCCAGTTAATTAGTCTAATAACTTGTTTAGTGCTTCTGATTTATCTTCTAGCTTGTTGTGTAGTGCCTGTTGCTGTTGTTGTTAGGTGCCGTCGAGTTGTTCCTGACTCATAGTGACCCCATGCACAGCAGAACGAAACACTGCCCGATTCCGTACCAGCTCCACGATCCCTGCTATACTTAAGATCATCATCACGGCCACCATGTCAATCCATCTCGTTGAAAGTCTCCCCGTCTTTCGTCGACCCTTCACCCTACCAAGCATTACATCCTTCTCCAAGGAATGGTCCCTTCTGACAACATGACCAAAATAGGTGAGACGAAGTCTGGCCATTCT
>NW_006921799.1:852899-853706 GCF_000298275.1 Orycteropus afer afer
CGACAGATGCTAATACCAACCAGTGTGCCCACAATACTGCATTACCATTAACACCAAACACCAGGCTACAGATAAACACATAAACACCTGAGAGGGTCAGATGGGGGTCAGTGAACAAGATTATACTCTAGACCAAGGATAGATTCAGCACCGGCTAATTTTACATGGATATCAGTGATATAAAATACATGCAATTCTTACAGAAACAACAGAAGACAGACACAGAACAATCCCTCACAGACACGCAGACACTGAGAAAGAGAGCCAATAGATCTACCATCTCAGGACCATGGTACTGGGGGACACCAGACTCAATTGGCACAACAAAAATACATAAAAATCTTGTTCCATGTCCTACATTGGTGAGTAGTGACTAGAGTCTTAAAAGCTTTCAAGTGGCCATCTTTGATGCATCTAGTTGTCTCTTAGCACTGGAAGCAAAGAAGAGTGCAAAAAAACAAGGGCATTTGGAAGCAATCAGCCCTAGGACATGATGGCCTTCAAGACCAGAAGAACTAGATGGTGCCTGGCTACCAATGCCAATCACTCAGGAAAGGATCAAAACTGGAGATCCTGGATAGAGTCAGAGGAAAAGCATGGAACAAAATCCAAAAACACAATAATGACCAGAATTACTGTTTGGATGGAGTCTGATGAGACCCCTAATACTATGGCCCTGGAATACTTTTTGTGCCTGGAATAAAACTCACTCCCAGGGGCTGGCTCTCAGACCAATAGTTAACAAGATGTACATGCAGACCATTCAACCCAGAGTGACACACCCATATACTCTATGAAAATACCTCC
>NW_006921799.1:853988-857442 GCF_000298275.1 Orycteropus afer afer
TTACTTGACTTCAACTTCAAGTTGAACTTGCATATGAGCAGTTGATGGTCTGTTCCACAATCAGCTCCTGGCCTGGTTTTGGCTGAAGATATTGAGCCTTTCCACCACCTCTTGCCACAGATGTAGTCAATCTGATTCCTGTGTGTTGCATCTGGTGAAGTCCACGTGTAGAGCTGCTGTTTGAGTTGTTGAAAAAAAGGTGTTTGCAATGAACAAGTCATTGATCTTGCAAAATTCTACCATGCTAGTTCCAGCATTATTTCTGTCACCAAAGCCAAATTTTCCAACTACTGGTGATTCTTCTTTGTTTCCAACTTTTGCATTCCAGTCACCAGTGATAAATAACACATTCTGATTGCATGTTTGGTCAATTTTAGACTGCAGAAGTTGATAAAATTCTTCAATTTCCTCATCTTTGGCTTTGGTGGTTGGTGTATAAATTTGAATAATAGTCAAATTAATGGGTCTTCCTTGTAGGTGTCTGGATATTATCCTATCACTGACAACATTGTGCTTCAGGACAGATCTTGAAACATCCTTTGTGATGATGAATGCCATGCCATTCTTCTTCAAACTGTCATTCCCGGCATAGTAGATCACAAGTTTGTCTGATTCAAAATGGCCAAAACCAGTCCATTTCAGCTCACTAATGCCAAGGATATCAATCTTAATGCATTCCATTTCATTTTTTCCAACTTCCAATTTTCCTAGATTCATACTTCGTACATTCCATGTTCCGATGACTAATGGATGTCTGCAGCTGTTTCTCTTCAATTTGAGTGGTGCCACATTAGCAAATGGAGGTCGCAAAAGCTTTACCTTATCCACAGGAGTAAGGCTGGGTTTACTCAGATGATGCAGCTCTTTCCCAGTTGTATTTTGAGAGCCTTCTAACCTAACCAGAGTATTCATAAAGTTGCATGGTAATGTATCAAACAGTGTTTCTTTGCTATTCATAAGGTTTCCCTGGCCAATTATTTGAGAAGTGGACAGCCTCCTCCTTCTTCCTAGTCTGTCTCAGTCGGTAAGCTGGGCTGATACCTGTGCACTATGTGCATCCCACTGGGTTAGAATCACCAGTGGCTCAACCTCATAACTCACATCAACACGTCATCACAGTAGGATAAACCAACTGACAAGTTTGCCTCCCTGCTGGAAACCTCTTGTACCACCCTTACCTGGGTCCCTGTGGCTGACTCTTCCTCTGTCCATATTCCTAGGTCTTTTAATCCCCTTTCTCCCGCTCTCCCACTCTGCTGCTCTGGGCATGCCTGAGTTCCTCTCCTCACCTGGATCCCTGCGGCTGAGTGCTCCTCTGTCCGGGTTGCTGTATTTTTGTTTTGTTTTGTTTTGTTTTATCCCCATGCTCCCACTCTCCCACCATGCTGCTTTGGGCCTTCCTGAGTTCCCTCTTCTCACCTGGATGCCTGTGGCTGACTGGTCCTCTATCTGAGTTCTTGGCTTTTAATCCCCCTTTTCCTACTCTCTGTCACTGCTGCTTTGGGTGTGCCTGATTTCCCTCTCAGCACCTGGATTCCTGTGGCTGACTGCTCCTCTGTCAGGGTTCCTGGCTTTTTTATCCCCTTTCTCCTGCTCTCCCACCCTGCTGCTTTGAGCGTGGCTGATTTCCCTCTCCTCACCTGGATCACTGCAGTGTAATGCCTAGGGTCTTAAAATCTTTCAAATGGCCATCCAAGGCACAAAAATTGTTCTCCATTCACCTAGAGCAACAGAAGAAGGAGAATCAGGAATAGGAGGAAATGGAATGTGTGGCTAATTATATCCATGAACAACCACCTCCTTGGCCATGAGACCAGAGGAACTAGATGATGCTTGGCTATCACTGATGAATATTTTAATAAAATATCTACAGATGAATTTTTATCAAAAGGGGGGAAATGAAGAACAGAATTTCAAATTCTCATTGATTCAAGATTTTCCAGAGCATGTAGGCTAGATGAAGCTTTGAAACTATTGCCCTGAGATATTCTGCCTTCTTAAAACCAAACAATATTTTAGCTTGACTAGTCAATAATGTATTCCTTGAGCATTATGCTCTCTTAGGAATTGTCTACATGCAATCAAATTAACAATAGCAACTGGGAAGATTAGATCAGAATCTTAGGGTGCAGTAAGTTTATGTTAATGAGGAAGGAACAGCTCAGAACAGGAGAGTGAGAATGGTTGCACAACTTGAATAATGTAACCAGTGTCACTAAATTGTAGATGTAGAAATTGTTGAATAGGTTTCATTTTGCTCTGTATATTCTCAACAAATACAAAATAAATAAAATTTTAAAAAGTAGGGCACTCTTTATAAATTTACATGGAGTAATCTCCAAAAAATAAGTGAAAAAATGTAAAGTGCTAAGGTATAATGATCAGTCTCATCTTGTCCAGAACTAAAGAGAAAGAAGGAAACCAAAGACTCAGAGGATGTACTCATTAGTCTACAGAGTAACAATCTCCACAAACCATACCCTCATGTACTCGGAGACCAGAATAACTAAACGGTACCCAGCTACTGTAACTAACTAGCCTTCTGATCAGGGCTACCTAAAATGGATCCTGATAGAAGGGGAGAAAAATGTGGAACAGAACTCAAATTCTTAGAGTCCAGACTTACTGGACTGGTTAAGACTAGGGGACTCCATGAGATTATTGTCCTGAGACACTCCATAAACCTTGAACCAAAACTACCCCTGAGGACACTTTTTAGGTAAATAATAGATTGGCTTATAAAATAATATTACCAGTGAGTACTGCACACCTTTAAAAACTCATCTATATGAGACCAAATGCTCAGCAATTACTCTAAATCAAAGAGGAAAGGATAAGGCAACAGTGCAAACAGATTACTGGAAGTGAAACATCCAGAAAGGAATTAATTAGAATTTAATACAGTGTGAAAAGTGGAATCAATGTTTCTGAATAATACATGTAGTAATTGTTAAATGGGAACCTGACATGTTGTGTGAACTTTCACCAAAAACAGAAAATATTACTTTAAAAAATCCAATCCATTACCCAAACCGAAAAAAAAAAAAAAAAAAAAAATTACTTGCATCAAGCTGATTCTGACTCACAGTGACCCTATAGGATAAAGCAGAACTGGCTCATATGGTTTCCAAGGCTGTAAATATTTATGGAAACAGGCTGCCTCATCTTTCTTCCACAGAGCAGCTGGTGGGTTTTAATCACCAACATTTTGGTTAGCATCTGAATGTCTTAACTACTGAACCAACAGAACTCCTTAATCCATGACAGTTACTTCAATAAGGTTGTATCTTGCTAGTATATTGAAGAACCTATCAAAAATACTAAATATACTAGCAAGAGGAGTTCCGGCAAGATGGCAGACTAGGCAGAAGGATTGCACAGACCCTCTTCAACAAAGAAAAGGGAAACCAATTAACACAGACACAGAAGATAATCGTGGACGCCTGAGCCTTGA
>NW_006921799.1:857542-860479 GCF_000298275.1 Orycteropus afer afer
AATCCAAGATCAGCAGACAACATGACAAGCTACTGAACAATGACTCTGCTACATGCAGGCTTCAAACATGCCAAAAGCTGGAGCTCTTCTGCAGAGTTGCCTATTATATACAGGAAGTAGATCACATCTCTAAAACAGCTGCTCACCTGCTTCAGTAGATTCCATCATGGTGTTAATTACCAATCTCGCCATGGGGAATAACTACATCCAGCTACCCAGCCACTCCAAACCAGGTCCAGCCAAGTTGACACATAACATTAACTACCACACCTGGTCTCTAAATAAGCTAGACTCAACATTCTGAAAAATTCTCTAACACTTATATGTCAAGGCAACACATCTCATTACATGCCCATTCTCACTGAGTACATGCAAATCTTCATAAAACTCACCATCAGTTGAAAGAAAATGGGTAAGTTGGAATGGACTGACTGCAGGAGATTTTATAACATCCTTCAGTTTCTTACTACTGTCATTCCATACTATAAAAAATACTGGTGCATATAGGCACTCATGTGTAACTTCAGTTACAACTGAATATCTCTTCTCCTTTACTATAAAAAACTTTGCTTTTGGGGGAATCCCTCTGCACTCAATTCACATTCATTCCCAGTGAAAGATCTAAAGTCATGCTTCCCTGCTTCCTTATTTTTCTTTGCAAAAAGTAAAGGTAAAAATGTTCATTCTAATTTTGGTGGTGAGCTATGTAAACACTGACCTGTAATGCTGAAACAATTGTATCAAACTTGACAATTCCCATAAAAGTACTCTAATACATAAGAGGTAATCCAATCTTGTTTGTAGGTGACAATACACTGAAACAATCTGCATGTCCCTTTCTAATTTAAATACACAAAATTTTATGCATAGTAAACTTGGGAATAACCACTTTTGAAACTGGAATTAATTTAATACAATTTGGATAAGTTCCTTTACATGCTTTCCAAATGTGTTATGGTAGATAAATTGGTAGACCATTTTTATACTTCTTTTAGGCAGTTGAGATGATTTAAGTGGTAGATATGCCACATAATAACAACCTGAGCTTCACTTTAATACAAACTGTTGAAAATAGCTTTCATTGCTTCTCATTAGGTTTTTTATATTATTACTAGTATTAGAAGTAAAAATGACTGGGATTCCTATCACTATAGCCAAATAAATCTCTGCCCCCCCTTTTCAAATTGATTTAGCCCATGTATAAGTCTTCCTCAACCATCTCACTAGTGGGTTATTTTTTTCATCATCATTGTGAGAAATAAGTATAAATTCTCATTTTAAAGATTAGTAAAGAGGGAACACTTTAAATTAGTAATGTAAATGCCAAAATGAGCTCTATTCTCGACTATTTAGTATATTCTGAGGTATCATCAAAATTTCTTAAGCTTTTGAAATGCTTTTAACTAATTTGTAGCCTCAAAGTTCATGAGAAGTTCAATTTATAAGTCGATGGAGGAAGATTTAAAATTCCATAGGAGCAGGGACTTTGTGTGTTGTGTTCAGTGCAATATCAGTATCCTTCTCACCTGGAACAGTTGCTGGCATGGAGTACCCAAAAACCAAACCAAACTCATTGCCATTGAATCAATTCTGACTCATAGAGAATGTAAGGAACAGAGTAAAACTTCTCCATAAGATTTCCAAGACTGTAAATCTTTATGGAGGTGGATTGCCTCATCTTTCTCTTGTCAAACACCTGTTGTTGTTGTTAGATGCTGACAAGTTGTCTCCGACTCATAGCGACCCTACGCACAGCAGAATGAAACACCACGTAGTCCTGGACCAGCTCCACAATCCCTTCTATACTTCAGCCCATTGCTACAGCCATTGTATCAATCCATCTCGTTGAGGGCCTTACCCTCCTTCGTTGACCTTACATCTTGCTTACATGACATGTTTCTCCAGGGAATGGTCCATTCTGACAACATGACCAAAGTAGGTGAGACGAAGTCTGGTCATTCTCACTTCCAAGAGCATTCTGAATGCACTTCCTAAAGAACAGATTTGTTAGTTCTTTCAGCAGTCCATGGTACTTTGAACATTCTTTTCCAGCCCCACATCTCAAAAACATCAATTCTTCTTTGGTCTTCTTTATTCATTGTCCAGCTCTCACATGCATATGAGGTGATTGAAAATATCATGGTTTGTGTCAGGCACACATTAGTCCTCAAGGAGACATCTTTACTCCTCAGCACTTGAATAAGGTCCTATTGCAGCCAACTTACCCAGCGCTATACATTGTCTGATGTCCTGACTGCTGCCTCCATTGGTGTCTATTGTAGAACCAAGCAATATAAAATCTTTGACAACTTCAATCTTTTCTCCATTCATCTTGATGCTGCTTATAGATCCAGTAGTGAGAACTTTTGTTTTCTTTATATTGAGATATAATCCATACTGCAGACTGTAGTCTTCAATATTCATCAGTAAATGCTTCAAGTTATCCTCACTTTCAACAAGCAAAGTTGTGCCATCAGTGTATTGCAGGTAGTGAATGATTCTTCCTCCAGTCCTGATGTTAATATAGTCCAGCTTCTCAGATGATTTGCTTAACATATAGATTAAATAAGTATGGTGAAAGGATACAACGCTGACACATTTCCTTCTTGATTTTAAACCATGCAGTGTCCCCTTTTCTTTTCAAAGGACAGCCTCCTGGTCTATGTACAGGTTCTTTCCTCATGAGTACAATAAATTGTTCTGGAATTCCCATCCTTCTCAATGTTATCCACAATTTGTTATCATCCACACAATCAAATGCTTTTGCATAGTCAATGAAACACAAGTAACTATCTTTGTGGTTTTCTTTGCTTTGAGCCAAAAACCATCTGACATCAACTATGATATCCCTTGTTCTCCATCCTCTTCTGAATCCAGCCTGCACCTCTGGAAGTTCTAGGTTGATATACTGCTGCAACCATTTTTGAATTATCTTCA
>NW_006921799.1:861702-867465 GCF_000298275.1 Orycteropus afer afer
CTTGTAGGTATATGGATAATATTCTATCACTAACACCATTGTACTTCAGGACTGATCTTGAAACATTCTTTGTGATGATGTATGCCATATTATTCCTTTTCAAATTGTCATTCCTGGCACAGTAGATCATGTGGTTATCCGATTCAAAATGACCTAAACCAGTCCATTTCAGCTCACTAATACCTAGGATGTCAGTCTTTATGAGTTCCATTTTATTTTTGACAACTTTCAATTTTCCTAGATTCATACTTCATACATTCCATGTTCTAATTTTTAATGTATCTTTGCTGGTGTTTCTCCTTAATTTGAGTCATTCCATGTCAGCAAATGGAGGTCTTGAAAGCTATTTTTTTTTTTTTTAATCCATATCAGTAAGCTACTTTGATGATCCAGCTCTTTCCTAGATGTATTTTGAAAGCCTTCAACCTAAATGGCTCATTCCCCTGCACTGTATCGGGTAATGTTTCAGGGCTATTCATAGAGTTGCCCAGTAATGTATTAGACAGTCTTTCTCTGCTATTCTTAAGGTTTCCCTGGCCAATTCTTTGAGAAATGGATGGCCTCTTCCTTCTTCCTCATCTGTCTAAGTCTGTAAGCTGCATTGAAAACTACGCACCATGTGCAACCCTACTGGCACTTGAAGCACCAGTGGCACAGCCTCAAGTCTCACAGCAAGCTGCAAGCCATAATTGTATAACAAACTGACAGACATGTTTGTCTTGCTTAGCTGTTTAACACCTCTCCACCCTCCTCTTCCCTGGATCTCTGGTGCTGATCTGCTCTGTCATCACCCTTGCTTCTTTTTCCCTTACTTTCCTGGCTCATGGGAATGGGACCTGTGTCCCTCCCCTTACCTGGATCTCTTGCTGATGCTCTGCTCTCTTGTCCCCTCTGGCTTCTCTTTTCCCTGATTTCCTGGATGGTGGGGGTGGGGCCTGGGTAGAACATCTAGAGGGTACAAACTGCTGACCTTTTGGTTAGTAGCTCAATGTTTTAATCATAGTGCTGTTAGAGCTGGCATGGAGTAAGGATTCAATAGATGTGAATTAAGTAAAACAATAAAATTCAGATGTTAAATTATTCTCTAAAGATTTCATCCCAAATCCTATTAGGATGACTTTTAGACATTTTATTTTTATTGTTATTATTAAATGAAAGTAATGAAATATTACCAGCAAGAAAAAGAAAAGTATATAAAACATTTTATTCCAAAATAAAATTTTGTTTCTTCTCTGGTCTCACAGGTAGCTATAGAACCTAGTCTAATATATAAAAATTTAAAATATATAATTGCATGTTAGTAAGGGTTAGTTGCAGAGAACTGAATTTATTCTAAAAAGATTAAGCTGAAGGGATTTATAATGTTGCATCAATAGCTAAAGTGCCATTGGGAGAGATGAGGAAAGGACTTTAGACTGAGTTTCCAGGAAGAACAGTGACAGACACTGGACTGCCATGGAAAATTGCTGATTTGATTAAGCTGCTATAGAATCAGAAAGTGACCAATACATTTGGGAAATTTTCATTTATTGTTGCCATAATCTTCAGAAGCAAAATTGATATCTCCCACCCTGTCTCTTTGAGCTCTAACTCTGTTTTATTTTCAAGTATCACACAAACACATCTTTTTGGGGGAATCTAAATTCTATCAGAAATGTTAACTGCAAGGGGTTCAGGGAAATGTAAATTTAGTATTCTAGCCTCAACATCACATGAACATGTTGTTGTTGTTGTTATGTGCCATCAAGTCGGACCTGCTCATAGCGACCCCTCCTTGGGTTTCTGAGGTGGTATCACTATGGAAATGGATTGCCCAACCTTCCTTCCAAGGAGTGGCTGGTGGGTTTGAACCGCCAGCCTTCTGGTTAGGAGTCAAATGCCTTAGGCACTACATTACCAGAGCTCCTTACATAAACATACAATCCTCTATAAGTGGCAAATAACTTCCATCTCCCCCAAAACATGGTGCTCCACTGAACCACTTTTCCATTTCCCTCCTAATAAATTAGAGGCTTAAGCAATATGGCATCAAATATTAATCCAATACAAGATTATTAGATATATGAAGTCTGACTACTTTTCTCATTATCACTTGTCAGTCACATGCAAAGTGATGATACCATACCCCTGAAACATGATGCCACAATGTGGTTAGAAAGCCATATTTAATTTCACTTCCCTCTTTCAGATTGGACATTTTTGCTTAATTAACAGTTACAAAGCATAGAAGAAAGAAAAACACTTTAGATGGAGTATTAGAAGCATAAACAAAGCAATAGAAAAAAAAAAAAATCATTAAGAAAGGGTAACTGCAGAAGACATAGATTTAGTCTGATGGCATCCAGGCCATATTAGTTGTCTGTGGTAGTTAAAGTTATATGTCAACTTGGCTGGGCCTGGTTTTGAGTGGTTGGGCAGCTGGTAGTAATTATTGCCCATGATGGGACTGGCAATCAACTCCATGGTGGAATCTGCCACAAGTATGTGAGTGGCTGCTTTAAGGATGTGGTTTGCTTCCCATATCTAAGGAGAAGCTTTGGGAATGGTCTGCAGCTATTGACACACTTGAACCCTACATGTAGCCGAGTCTTCATTTAGCAGGCTGCCATGTTTTGTGCCAATCTTGGGACTGTTTCTCGACGTGAACTAATAGTCTGCCATGTTATTTGGTAATATTGGGACTGTGCCATTTTATTTGTCAACCTTGAGATTGTTAGCCTAAGCAGCAAACAGCTGTCAAGTGGAGAGACACCTCTAGCTCCAGTGGCCCAGGCAGAGCTGAAGTCCAAGGTCAAAGGGTTTTCACCCTACCCCTAGATCTTGGCAACTTTGAACATGGATTTCTAGCTTCCAAAACTGTAAGAAAATAAACTCTTATTTGTTCAAGCCACCTATTTATAGTATTTTTCTTTGAACGTGGATTTCTAGCTTCCAAAACTGTAAGAAAATAAACTCCTATTTGTTCAAGCCACCTATTTATAGTATTTTTCTGTGTCTATATGAACTTGGACATATGTCTTCTCTAGCCACTCTTCAGAAGGAAGATTAGGCAATCTACTTCTATAGTAATATTGCCTTGGAAACCCAAGGAGGGGTCTCTATGAGTTTGAGTATACCTCAGTTTCTTCATCTGTAAAATATTGTAAATAAAACATTTAATTTACCAGGTTTTCAGAAAGTGAATTCATTTAGAGTTGTGCCTAGAACACATTAAGTATGCAATGAATGTGAGCTATTTATGTTTGGTGAAGTAGAAGGTCAGTGAAAGAAAAGAAGACCCTCGATAAGATGTATTGATACAGGGGCTGCAACAATGGGCTCAGGCATATAATAATTGTGCTGAGGGAGCAGAATCAGACAATTTTTCCTCTGTTATACATAGGCTTGAGTCAGAACTAACTCAATATCACCTAACAGCAACATTATTATTATTAATAGTCAGTTAATTAATAAATCAAATTTTTATCAAATACCTACTCTCAGTACTAAGGCTTAAGAGGGATATATGAAAAAATAAGGCCCAATCTCTCCTGTCAAGGTACTTAGAGTCTCATTTAGAAGTTAAAATACATATTTGAGTCAAAGAACCAGCAATACAAGGCATTAGAAAGTGTTATATGTGAATAGGGCCAGTAGTAAGCAGAGAGGGAATGGCTTTTTTTGAAGAAAGGCCTTTTGAATACTGGAAAGTGGAATCTTCACAGAGAATTGCAACCTTGACAGATAAAAGCTGCAAGTATAAAACAAAGAATAATCTCTGGCAGTGGAGAAAACACTGTTGGTCTTATCTGGATATTTCCAGCCCAGGTAATAACTAAAAATAAAACCATTACTAGTCATATCATCTAGAATGCAAAGGAAGTATTGTTAAACATCAAATGGGTCAAGTTTTTCAGATTTTACTTGGTGCTATTTTTCTATAAACAAATAACGTGAGTAATCAGACAATCATTCTGGGGCTTTGGCTCAGCATTTGTATGATGAAAAAGGAATTGGACAGATACTGAAAACCAATAACATATCAAATCAAGTGGTTGCTTCCAAGAGTAAATCCAGGGTATGCTGTCTACATTCTATACGGCATTAAATGTGGTCATAGGAAATGTGATCACAACTACATACAAAATACATACCTATGGCAACTTGAGACATGGCAAAAAAAAAAAAAAAAAAAAGAGTCTAATATATTTGCATTTGGAATTTGAGATTTGTGTAAACCAGAAACTATTAAAACAATATTGATTTTCTCAAGAGGAAATATAACATTTCTTCCTAAATCCTGTAAGATGAATGAATTTATTTCTTTGGAATACAGCTAGGTGCTTCACAGTAGCTCTGCAGGAAAAAGTTTTGGCAGTTTACTTACTTAAAGATTACAGCCTTGGAAATCCTTTGGGACAGTTCTACTCTTTCTTATAGTGTCGCTAGGAGTTGGAATCATAATCTATTTAGAATCAGAATGCAAGAGGCTCAATATTTCCCAGGTGGCATAGTGCTTAAAGCATTTGACTACTAACCAGAAGGCTAGGGGTTTAAAACCACCAGCCACTCCTTGGAAAGAAGGTTGGGGAATCTACTTCCATAGTGATACCACCTTGGAAAACCAAGGAGGGGTCACTATGAGTCAGGACTGACCCAACAGCAGTGAGTTTGTTTTTTGTCTATAGGGATCAAGGAGTCCCTGGGTGGTACAAATGGTTAACATACTTGACTGCTAACCAATAGACTGATGCTTTGAGTTCACCACGAGGCACCTCAGAAGAAAGGATCTACTTTTGAAAAATAAATGATTGAAAACTCTAAGGAGCACAATTCTGCTCTGACATAGGTAAGGTTGCCATGAGTCAGAATCAACTCAATGTGATGACAACTGGTTTCACTATTAGAAATATAAAGTTTAAGATGAGGTTCTTGCTTTTAGAGTTTTGTAATCTAGTTGGTGAGGCAAATTTTATGTGGATAAGAAGGTAAATAACTAAAGTTAAATAAGACAACAATACAAGAGATATTGTAGGGTAATATATAAGTAGATATATGTACAGGTTTTACATTTTAAATGTTATATTCAGAGACATGACATTATTAAGGCCTGAAATGGATAAAAACACCATTAACTGTGGGCTATTGCAAAAGGAGAGGAGTTAAGCAGAATTTAGAGAAAAAAAAAAAAATACTCCAGTGTGTGAGAAAGAGAGTAATCAAAGATGCATATGAAAGAAGGTATAATGCTAATATTGCAAAGTAGATAATACTTTGAGGAGACCAATGGAAGTAAGAAAGAAAAGTTTGTGGACAGATTGTCAAAGTCTTTGAATATCAAACTAAGGAGTGAATGGTAAGAGAGCATGATATTACAGGGTTTGCAACAGGAAAGTTAAAAGAGGAAATTGGTCAGGTGACACAAATGGGATACGTGGGTGGAGGGAGATAAGTTGGGTGAGAATTTTGCAAAAAGTCAGGCTAAGAACTGTATAAATATGGAGAGGTGAGTATGGAGGTCAAAGGTATTCTTAAAGAAGGAAGAAAGGGTGTGGTGCTAATTAGGAAATAATTGGTATAGTTGTAAAAGTGATTAAAATAGTTTTCAATCTTGAGTGGTTGACAGTGGTAGGCAGGCACCGTCTAGTTCTTCTGTTCTCATAGTCATATAGGCTGAGGATCGCATGGTGTACCAGTTGGTAGAACTAATTGTTTCCATTAATTTTTGGTTTTCTTCATTCTTTGCTCTGGATGAGGAGAGACCCATAATTGCATCTAGATGGC
>NW_006921799.1:869289-872694 GCF_000298275.1 Orycteropus afer afer
TGCCAGTTCCATTTATTAAACAAACATTCTCTTCCCCATTTAATGAATTTCAGCCTTTTGCCAAGGATCAGCTGACCATAGGTCAATGGATCTATTTCTGGGTTCTCAATTCTATTCTGTTGGTCTATGTGTCTATCATTATACCAATGCATCATACGGTTTTTAATGGCTGATTTTTCTAAAAAAATTTACTCTATAAAGCCAGTGGTTCAAGGAACAGGCCACTTGGTTGGCAATCTCAGCACCACTGGCTTTATAGAATAATTGCTGAAATTGACTGCTTTTCTAAGATGTTCCTGGATCACTTACATAGGCAAATATCAATTTTTCATCAGGTAACTTCAGTATTGCTTACAAGAAATCACAATCAGGAAAAAAAGAATAGAAAAGAAATAGAAAGCTTTTAATAGCAGGGCAAGATGGTGGCTAGCATTCCATAGCAGGCGTGGACTGTGGAGCAACTGCACAGTGAGCAGCTGCCCTAGAAGGACATTATCAAGTTTCTTCAGGATCATGGTTCAGATTTGTTTCTTGAAGAACATAAGCTATTAGTAAACATTAAAAATGTGGCCAAGACAGCCAAAAAGGACTATTTGGTTAGAGCTTATAACAGTCTCTTTGAAACTAAGTGTTTCAAAGGTACCGAAAGTATAAGTAAGGTGTCAGAGCAGGTGAAAAATGTGAAGGTTAATGACAACAATCCCAAAGAAACCAAGTCTGAAGAGACTTTAGAAGAGGGTCCACCAAAATATATAAAATCTGTTCTTAAAAAGGGAGAGAAAACCAACTTTCCCAAAAAGGGAGATGTTGTTCACTGTTGGTATACAGGAACATTACAGGATGGGACTGTTTTTGATACTAATATTCAAATAAGTTCAAAGAAGAAGAAAAACACCAAGCCTTTAAGTTTTAAGATTGGAATTGGCAAAAGCTGGTTACCATTGTATTTAAGGGAGGAGTCAACTGGTAAATTCCAGTAGGCTAAAACCTATTTATTCATTGCTCAACTTTTGAGAAATGTAATCCCTTATTATAACCTTGATGTCTAAAATATTTTACAGCTTCGTAAAATATTGGTTAAAGAGTATTTTCCTTTTACCTCGTGTTGTAAACTAAAAGGCTTAATTATAAAGTTATTCACTGTCTTGATCTGACTGTGATTTCTTTGGTGTTACTATATTAATGTTCTGCTTAGGTTAACCACAGTATGAACTGGAATCAACTTTATGGTGGTGGTTTTGGGTTTTTTATGGACTTTATCAGACCAGAGAGTAATTTATGATTGTTTGAATTGAGGATTTGCCACAGATGCTCATCTTAAAATCTTTAAAATGTCTATTTCTATATAAAAGCAGAGATCTTGAGAGAAAATAGAAAGTTTAAAAGTTCTAAGAGATTTTGGCATTAATAGAATAAATTTAGGGAGCATGTACTTCAAAATCAATGACCCACTAATAATGATAAGTATAAAGTTATTATCATTATAAGGTGATTCCCCCCAGAATATAAATTCATAAACAATTAAAAAAAAAAAAAAAAGAAAGCTTTTAATAAAGGGAATTTCAGGTAGGGAGAGTGTGAAGTGTTCTGCATTAGCAACAAGGAGTCTTAGAAAAATACTTAGTTAATATTCCTAAATTGCATTTTTTTTTTCATGGCCAGCGTTAGGTGAGCAGCAATAGAAGCATCATTAAGAATAACATATGCAAATGTCCTCTTACTGAACAGCATCACATAAGCAATATCATTGCCTTCTCCATTTAAAGGGGTTTATATAGTATTAGAATTAACTTATGCAACTTATATTGACAAATATTATGAAGCTTGTATCATCAAAAATATTTTCTGAGTAATTTCAAGACATAAAAGGTATGTTTCCAGAGGTTAAAGTTTAACTTGTGACTATGTTTACTCTAAAAACCAGCCCTAATTGATGCATCTCTCCAAAGCCAGGGAAAATATTAAATAAGAAGTGACTGATACAGAGGGTCCAATTCTGTTTTCTTCAATTACAAGTTGTCAACTGAAACTATCAAAAGAGCTAAATTGTAGAAGAAAGACATGAGAAAAAAAAAATGTATAATGAATAAATGAATTCATCTTCCTATAATTTCTTTACATTGCGAAATCTGCTCAGTTTCACACTGTCACTGGAGTTTGTGAGCTCACTCTGGAAGCACTGTACTTTCAGTTCTGATACAAATCACTATAAAGCAAAATGCCTTTCCCAGCTGAGAAGACAGGTGTAAAATGGCCAACTAATTATAGCCTTGTCAAGTAATGGCCACGAGGTAACCAGTGACTGTCCTGCTAGTGAATTTTGGGTGATTCCTAAGAATTGGATTAAGAAGTAACGCATAAGGGGAAGAGCCTATATGTCACAGAGAGAGACAAGATCTAGAATTTAATGCTCTTTGATTTGAAGATAGAAAGGGCAAGAATTTTTAGGGAATAGCCCATTAAATCAAACATGGAAAGAGGCAAATGGATAGCTTGTTTCAGGGAAACTCTGAAGTCTCTTACTCTGATTTATTTGCTGGAACTCTTCAGTTAGACGTGATCAAAAAAAAGGGCCCACAGAAGGGCAGCCCAGCTTTCCTATACACAAACTGCTCTGCTAGATTTAGCAGGATTTCCAGCCATCTTTTATGAAGCTGTAACTATGAAATCTGTCTGGATCACAACCAGAAAATAAGGAATTTCTAGCATCCTGAAACACTCAACAGTAAACAAATCTCGAGTGTCTGGAACAATAGGCCCTTTTCAACTCCCATATCTTGGATCTTTAAAAAAAAAAAAAAAATCTTCACTAAAGGAAGCAAGCTCTAAATCCCGAAAGGAAAGGGGAATTATTACCAACATCTATAAGACTGCTTACCTTCCCACACACACCCACTGTTACTTGCCTGGAGGCCAGGCATACAGCATTTTATCAGAAACTCTGCTCAGTGAGATAAAGGACACATATCCAGATGGCAAACTCACCTGCTTCTAGGCAAGGTGTGGAAGCAATTATTGGTGTTTGGCTTCAATCCAGAACAAAAATAAAGAGTTTAGTATGTTTAGACTAATATCTACATTCCACTTGATTCAGGAAATTCTAAATAAATTATATAATATTTTCAGGAAGGAGTATCATGTTGAAAGAAAATGGTAAAACATACTATTTAAATCCTTAAAAGTGATTGTATTACATTGTTATGTTAAAGTCAGATTGTTCTTTAGAAAACTTCTTGATCAGTGTTCTTTAGTACCATTTTATAATGTGTCCTTATTTGGTTCAGTAAAGATAACAGTATCAATTTTAGCAAAAGAGACAGCCTTATAAGATAATAAACTGTCATAAGCAAGGACTATATGAAGAAAAACGTGGTATCAGGATTGGAGGAAGAATCATTAACAACC
>NW_006921799.1:873476-874835 GCF_000298275.1 Orycteropus afer afer
CGGGATCGGGCAGTGTTTCGTTCTGCTGTGCATGGGGTTGCTATGAGTCGGAAATGACTCGACGGCACTTAACAACAACAACAGCAAGCATAGGTATGTTCACACTTGGGAAATAAGTAATTTCAACTAAAGCCCAGGTGACGAGAAAAATTCAACTTCTGTGTAACTATAATTCCTGTCTTACTAAGTTGGTTAATGATATATGAACTAAAATATTTTTCTTAACAAAATTGCTTAAACTATTATTTATTTTAGACTCACACCATACATTGCTAAATTTTTCTTGAATGATGAATAATTCTCTAATGGAATTAAATTCATGTTTCAAATAAAGCACAAAAGTAGGCCCTTTTCTACCTTGTTCTAAAAAGTATTTAAAGAGGCATGCAAAAATATATACATAATAAATGTAAGTAAATGAAGAAATCTGGAAAGATGGCAATAGATATTTCCAGGTTGTGCTTCCGAACTAGAGATTCACGTTGACCCTCCCCCAGTTCTGTATTCTCCCTCTGTTCTATGACATCCTTCCAAAAAGTGTATCAAAATATTATATTTTTTTACCTAGCAACTCAGAAGGCACTGAAAATTTCTTTCCATGAAATATATAACACAGCGGTATTAACATTGGTCAATTGCATCTCAGTATTCTCATGGGAACAAAAACTACCCACAGCCACTTCATTAACATTTAGAATGTAAAGATACTAAATATCATGTGAATGGTAAAGTCTTCACAGATTAAGTTTCTTTGTTTTTCATTATTTTTTAAGTTAATTCCAATACAATCTTTTGAAAATGTGTTGCCTAAGGCATTTGACTGCTAACCAGAAGGCTGGTGGTTTAAACCCAGCAGCCACACCTTAGAAGGAAGATTGGGCAATCTACTCTGGTAGAGGTACTGCCTTGGAAACCCAAGGAGGGGTCTCTATGAGTCGAAATTGACTTGATGATAGTGAGTTTGGTATTTTTGGTTTGGAAGGAAGGAAGGCCTGACAACTGACTTCTGAAATTCAGCCAGTTAAAACCTTATGGATCGGGATTCAAAATGGAGTCTCGCCAGTGAGCAGCAAATTCCACCCCCCCCACCCGGCATCTAAGGACTTTAAGAACCAGGTACAACAGTTTGAATTGGTAACTTTGGTGCTCTGAACAGCTCACTGAATCAGAGTGCACCAAACACAGAAGAGCAGAATTGGAGGAAAGGCACAGGGAGATTAGTTAGGAAAGAGCTAGTGCCAGAGGACAAATGGGCACCCGAGAGAGACCATTGGAAACCTTTCTGGAGCAGTCACTGTCTGCCGGGTGGAGGCAGCTGCCTGAGATCCCCGAGCCAAATACGAGGACATTTATAGCAGC
>NW_006921799.1:875387-875904 GCF_000298275.1 Orycteropus afer afer
TGGGGCTGGTGCGGGATTGGGCAGTGTTTTGTTCTGCTGTGCATGGGGTTGCTATGAGTCGGAAATGACTCGACGGCACTTAACAACAACAACAAGAAGTATAGCAGGGATCTAAGTATAGCAGGGATCTAAGTATAGCAGGGATCTCAGAGCTGGCATGGGACCAGGCAGGTTTCATTCTGCTGTGCATAGGATCACTATGAGTCAAAGATGACTCGATGGCACCTAACAACAACAACAACAATGATCAGTATATAATAAAGTTATTATATAATGTATAAGTATATAAAGTATATAATTATAAATCCAGCAGTATTTTGTACGTCTGTGAGTGAACTTCTGAGAATGATAACATCAGCAAACTAGGTATTGCAACAACTAATGGTGTTGTTGTTGTTGTCATTTGCTGTTGAGTCGGACCCAACCCATAGCGACCCCTCCTTGGGTTTCCGAGGCAGTATCACTACGGAAGTTGATTGCCCCATCTTCCTTCCGAGGAGTGGCTGGTGGGTTTGAA
>NW_006921799.1:876004-877564 GCF_000298275.1 Orycteropus afer afer
CACAGTCCTGCAAACAAATATGTCATCAATAATAGCCTGCTCAGGTACTCCCCTGACTCCAACACAGCTGAAATTGTGCACATCTTTGGCGCTGCAGGTGGGCAGTATCACAGACAAACTCCAGAGCTGGCCATTGGTGGTCTGGGGGATTGCGTAAACACCGTGGGAAGACAGGGAAGGGAGAGCAAAGAAACTGCAGCTGAACCTGGTCCCGAGTGAATTTTGCCTTGGAGCTGCGCTTTGGCGCTGTGGGGCTGCAGAGGCAAATACGTGTGTATTTGAGTGTGCCTGAAATTGGTGGAAATTTGAGACCCTCTAAAAATAGGAATTTTTCCTGAGGTTGAGCCGCCATCTTGCAAATAAATTCATCATCAATAATAGCCTGCTCAGGCCCTAGAAACCGACATTAGCAACACCAAGCTTTCCTTCTTCTGCTCCCACCTTCTATACCAATAACTTCACTCATTCAATAGAAGAAACCATAATTCAACCAAATACCATAAAACCTCACTCTTTGAACTCAAAACCCTCTTTATGAAAAAAAAGAAACACATATCCACACTACACACAGTGATTCCAACATCATAAAGAAAACAGCAGAGTGACCCAACACACTGGAATCAATAATAAAATAAAACAAACCAGCTTCACCTTTTCAAAATATTAAACCATAAAACCAAGACAAAACAAATCAACATGTAACCAGTAGATAGAGACAATGATCTACCAGATTCCAAGGGCTTAAGAAAAGGTTCTGCTGTCCAGTAACCCCAAGAATTCTCCAGACCTGCACTGCATGACTGCAAAGGTCCTAGTTTATAACTTCTTTTTTTTTTTTTTTCTTTCTCGTGGTTAACCTCGTTATTTGTTGGGTTTTTTGTTTTGTTTTGTTTTGCTTTTTTCTTTTCTTTTCTTTCCTGTTTGTTAGTTTGTTTCCTTTCTTCATTATTCTCCTCCTCTACCTTTTTTCTCTTAGTGACATATCCCCAGATATTGCATATTTACCTGTTTTCTTTTTCTTTTCTCCACGTTTTGTTTTTCTGGCTTACTGTTACTGTGTGATTTCAGGGTGTATTTTTTGTCCATGTGCTTTTAGTTTTTTTGATAACTATTCAATCATAATTTTTGCCTAACTGAGAGGGAGACAACAACAGTCCCCATAAATACAAGTACACCCACACCTCTTGCAACTTCACTTACTGAGCAAGAACCAACACCTCCTTCTCCACCGATGGGCCAATGATAAAAAAGCACCAAGAAGAGCCTGAATCACCCTTGTCTGCTCTTTCACAAACAATTAACAGAGATCTTAACACAATACTATGATGCCTTGAGGAGACAACAGACCATCACAGTCTACACAAGGAGGCAAGATAAAATGGTAGAAATAAGGGAACAGGTTACAGACCCAGAACACATCCCTGAGGAAGAAGCAGCAGTGGAACTCTCTGAAAAGGAATTCAAGAGTTCCAGCAAGATGGCGAACTAGGCACAAGGACTGCACAGACGCTCTTCAACAAAGAAAAGGGAAACCAATTAACACAGACACAGAAGATAATC
>NW_006921799.1:877664-880549 GCF_000298275.1 Orycteropus afer afer
TTCCGAGGAGTGGCTGGTGGGTTTGAACCGCCAGCCTTCTTGTTAGCAGTCAAGTGCCTTAGCCACTATGCTACCAGAGCTCCCGTAACTAATAAGATGTACAAAAAAAAAAAATTGTTAGTGTGGATCATCATGACTCAAATACCTCACAAGTCAGTGACTACCTGTATAAAGAATTATTAATTATAACTGAGGATTTAATTAATGCAGGAAAAACTAGAAGGAAGAGAAACCTAAAGAACACAGGAATAGTGGATGTAAGAAGCAGCCACAACAGCAAAAACTAAGACAGAATCCCCAAAAAGTGTTTCCTAATCTCAGGTCTGAGATCAAGAACTTGTTGGGGATGACATGGCTGTGACTGACTGGAGGCCAGAAAAGTCTGTGTTGTTGTGGTAGTAAATCTTGTTGGATATCTGCTTTCTAGGGTGCCAGTGGAAATTGTTCTTGGAATGGTTTTCCCACAAATTCTGTTACAAAGCCACCAGAGGGAGGAGAAGCTATCATTGGAAGCTAATGACTGCTGGGTGTTTTTTGCAGCCCTGCACTGTAGCAACTAGAGCTAGAGAAGCCAGAGAGCTGGAGGAGTATGGTAAGAATGTATACTGGAATCTAGAAGGAAAACTGTTTTCTGCTTTAATGTCGCTCCTGTGTCCTCCACTAACAAAGTTCAGTATTATGCTATCTGGCAAAAGAAAATATTTAAAGGCTCCATATCCATTTTCAGAGCAGACAAAAAGGGTGAATTTGTAGCTGGGAGGCAACAGATTGGTAACTAACATACATGGTCAAAACGCTGTTCTTGAATTCATTGCACAAGCACTGGGTTCTGAAAGGAGAGAGGCTATAGACATTTAAAGGGCACGCTACCTGGTCACCTCTTCTTTAAATAGTTTCTATAAAGCATTGTTTCTGATGGACATTAGTCATAATTCCAGAATCTGTACACTTTGGGACCATTCTCATCTGTCCATCGACATGCCTTTTCCCCAAATGTCTTCATTTCTAATCTTCCAATATTGCTCATTGTTGTCCCTGTACCAACTAGCCAAGCTAATCACCACTGGACAGGAGCCTTGGTAGAAATGTATTTCAGGTCACATCTACCTGCATATAAGATGAATGAATAACCAATTACACAGTTTGCAGCTCTGCCTACTGGTCAGATTTCCCTTCACCACTGCCCTTCAAGGACACTTGTAACAGTGCTATAATGCTATAACACTGCCAAGATATCAGAAGACTCATTTTTTAATCAGGCCCACATTTTTCCCACCTCTAATATTTTTCATAGGAATGTCCCCACCATGAGGCCACAGGTGGAAGTTAAAAGAAAAGCATCAGTGAAATCACCCTGCCATAGGAATCTGGGCCACATGCTCTAGAACCATGTTGTGCTCTTTGGGCCTGCTCAGGACCGTTTCCAGTTGAATCATTTCTATCATATTACAGATTATTGCTGAAATAGACCACATTTAAGGAGCTCTGGTGGTGTAACAGTGAAATACTCAGCTGCTAACCAAAAGCAATTGGAACCTATCCAGCAGTTCCATGAGAGAAAGACCTGGCAACCTGCTCCCGTAAAGATTGTAGCCTATAAAAGTCATTGAGGCAGTTCTACTCTGTCATACGGGTAGCTATGAGTCCAAAATCAACTTGATGACACCCAGGAACAACAGAACAAACTGATGAGTTGGTGTATTTGATAATATCAAGTTCATGGTGGTATCTTTGGTCTCCTAGTCATTTAGTTTCTCACAGTAAGGCACTCACTCAGTCTTTACTGATCTCATGACATGACTAGAACTGCTTTTCAACAGATGCCTGGTTCTCTGCACCAGACAGCAAGACTCTGCTACAGAACCTGGGGATCTGTTCTACAACTCTCCAACTGGGGCTTGCCAAAGATTGCCTACAGCAATTTTTTTTTTTTTTTAATCTTTTCACCACAAGGAACTCTTATACAATAAAATCTTCTAGGTACATAGAAGGAGGCTGCAGTTGATTGTCACGGAAATTGCTGGTGGGAAAATGAGCTAAGAGGACACAAAGTACTGCACAAAAGCTGTCTAAACCAAGACAGAATGGAAAGTAAGGAATGGAATCACAGAAAGAAAAGGACATGAGTTTTTTTTCAGGAGGGCATACTGAACAGTGTCAAATGCTGCTTTGAAGTAACATGCTTATTTTACATAAAATAAGGATGGCAAATGTGTACATTATATTGAATAACCATGTCAGGTTTATGATGTAAGTAGAATGTAGGATGGTATGAGTTGAATTGAGCAGAATTTTCCTCAACTGTACCTCTGCAAACTGGGAAGCTCCGCTGAGGTGACAAGAACACCACGTCATTGATCCTGTCCACATTGTAGAACATCTTAGAAGGGCCTAGAGCAGTAGAATCCTCTGGGACAGTCCCCATAGCCATTGACAGCTGTATTCATTCTTCATTTTTCTATGTGTGGCATGGTATGAAAAAAAAAAAATGTGAAGCACTGGGAGGTAGAAAGCAGATAAAATGTATCTGGGAAAATATTTTTTAAAAGTTAACTGAGAAAGAATGAGAGAAATAAAACTATAGCCAGGGAAAACAAAATTTGAAGGTGTTCATTAGAATATTTGGTAAGGAGAGATTTTAGTATGTCCATTAGCACTATTAGCAGATTATCCTCAAATGCAATGAAAGATTCTTCTGCAAAGTAGAAATTTTCCAAAACAAGATTTCATAATACACTGATCTTAAATTACATTTTTTATATAGCATTCAAAGTTGGTTTTATAAATATGACATGACTGGGTTAAGTATGATACTCTCTGTTTCTGAATTGCTCCTTGGCTACTAATTAGAAGCTTGTGGACATAGAATTTTTTTTTTTTTTTTT
>NW_006921799.1:880649-883362 GCF_000298275.1 Orycteropus afer afer
ATGAGACAAAGTATATGTGAACTGCTGTATGAAAAGTGAATTTACTCTGTAAATCTTCACCCAAATCAAAATAAAATTAAAAAAAAAAATAGCAAAAAAAAAAATATATATATATACTAGCAAGCTACAATCTGTAAAATAATAATTAATTTACAAGAGTAAGTGGAACAAGCTACAGACTCAACTAATGTTATCTTCATGTTTTTATTAATATTCATCATTTCTTCTGCTATCAATTCTAGATTTTCCTCATCCTCAAAAAGTATTTAAATGGGTCTAATTTGCTTTTATGTCTGGTGATATATGCCTTCATCCATGTGGTAATTCAGGTTGTATGTCAACTTGGCTGGGCCACAACTTTGACTGGCTTGTCTATTATGATTCCCCATGGTGAGATTGGATGTGTTATAACCATCTCCATGGTGGAATTCATCAGTTGAATGGGAGTTGCCTCTTTGGTGTGGCCTGCTTCTAATATATTTGGAAGAGCTTTTGGAAAGATTTCTTGTTTTTGCTCTTGCATGCACATTTTTGGATCCTGTATTTGGCCCATCATCATCTCCAGTTACTGGACTTAAACCAGTGCCCTGAAGTGTTGCCTGCAGATCTTGGGATTTGTTGCCTTCACAGCCTGTGATCCAACAAAGACTCATCAACTTCAGCAGCTAGAAGCTTGCTATACTACCTGCCAATGTTGAGTTCATCAGCCCCTGCAGCTGCATGAGTCAGAGAAACCCCTAGCTTTCTCCAGTGAGCCTGAAAGGGACAGCTGAAGCCCAAGGTCGAGGCATCTCCACCCAGAATTCATAGAGAGAAAGTCTTTCCCCAGAACCAGCACTCTGAACTTGGACTTCTAGACTTGCTTCCCCTGGAGCAGGCCCTTTAAATTCAGACTTCTAGCCTCCGAAACTATAAGAGAATAAATTTCTGTTTGTTAAAGCCATCCACTTGTGGTATTTCTATTATATCAGCACTAGAGAAATAAGACAATACATATGATTGTTTAACGCTTATTGCATTGTTATTACTGTAATAGCTAATTTATAGTTATCACTGTGTAGGAGCTTAGGCATACTCCTTTGGTCTGATGGAAATCAACTTGCCACCAAGTGACTGAATGGAATCTTCAAGGGGTGGAGCCAGAACAAGATCTCAGCATTGGTCTCTGCTGCTGAAATTTAAGCATCCAGTAAAGAGGGAGCCCACTTAGTTGGGCCCACACACAGCTTTTCCTGTTATTAGTCTGGGTCCAATCAGGGAAAAGAAATCACATAGTAATTTGAACAGGGAAAGTTTAAACTACAATGGAATTCCATTCCAATTACTCCATCATAAGTTGATTCTGACATAAGTTATATACTTTGATATTTTTTTTTAAAGTTTTCATTATTATTGGCTTTTATTATCAGTATGGAAGCAATATCTTACTGAAGATAACTCGAAAACAGTTGTGGCAGTATATTGACAGAGAACTTCCAGAGGTGCAAGAAGATGATGTGGAGCAAGGGATATTATTGTTGATGTCAGATGGATCTTGGCTCAAGGAAGAGCATACCAGAAAGATGTTTACTTGTGTTTTATTGACTATGCAAAGGCATTTGATTGTGTGGATCATAAAAAATTGTGGATAACTTTGAGAAGAATGGGAATTCCAGAACACTTAATTGTACTCATGAAGAACCTGTATATAGACCAGGCTGTTTTTCGAAGAGAACAAGGGGAAACTGCATGGTTTAGGGTCAAGAAGGGAGTGCATTAGGTTTGTATCCTTTCACCATACTTATTCAATCTGTATACTGAGCAAATAATCCAAGAAGCTGGACTATATGAAGAAGAATGTGGCATCAAGATAGGAGGAAGAATCATTAACAACCTGCGATATGCTGAGGATGTAACTTTGCTTGGTAAAAGTGAGGATAACTTGAAGCACTTACTGAGGAAGATTCAAGAATACAGTGTGTAGTATGGATTATATCTCAATATAAAGAAAACAAAAATCCTCACAACTAGACCTATAAGCAGCATCATGATAAATGGAGAAGAGATTGAAGTTGTCAAAGACTTCACATTGATTGATTCTACAATTGACATCAATGGAAGCAGCAGTCAGGACATCAGACAACATATAGCACTGGGCAAGTTGGCTGCAAAAGACCTCTTTCAAGTTCTGAGGAGCAAGGATGTCTCCTTGAAGACTAGGATGCACCTGACACAAGCCATGATATTTTCAATCACCTTATATGCATGTGAGAGCTGGATAATGAATAAGGAAGACCAAAGAAGAATTGATGCTTTTGAGTTGTGGTGCTGGCAAAGAATGCTGAAAAGTACCGTGGACTGCTAAAAGAACTAACAAATCTGTCCTGGAGGAAGTGTAGCCAGAATGCACCTTGGAAGCGAGAATGGCCAGACTTTGTCTCACCTACTTTGGTCATGTTATGAGAAGGGACCATTCTCTGCAGAAGAATGTCATGCTTGGTAAGGTAAGGGTCCGTGAAAGAGGGGAAGGGCATCAACAAGATGGATTGGCACAGTGGCCATGGCTATGGGCTAAATATAGCCCATATAAGTATAGCAGTCAGCCCCAGGGTTACAGGTGAGGAGAAACAACGCAGGGACACCCAGAGTAGCAGGCCAGAAGAGCAGGAGAAAGGGGATAAAAGCCTTGAACCCGGACAGAAGAGCAGTCAGCCCCAGGGTTACAGGTGAGGAG
>NW_006921799.1:883462-884965 GCF_000298275.1 Orycteropus afer afer
TTTCTCCAAATGATTTTGAGTTTTGTTCCACATTGTTCTCCCTCTCTATCAAGGATCTCCTACAGAGATCCTCTTCCAAGTGGTTGACAGTAGTAGCCGGACACCATATAGTTCTTCTGGTCTCATAGTTGTATAGTCTGCAGATCGGATGGGGTACCAGTCACTAGGATTAATTGTGTCCAGGAATTTTTGGTTTTCTTCATTCTTCTTGGCTCTGGATGAGAAGAGACCCATCATTGCATCTAGATGGCAGCTTGCAAGCTTTTAAGATCCCAGTTGCTACTTGCCAAAGTAGGAGGTGGAACAATGTTTTGTGTAGTATGTGATCCCAATTTAGCTTGATGTCCTCTGCGACTATGGCCCCGAGCCCACAGGTTCAACTACTCTGTCACTCTGGGTAGCTGGCTGTGACTAAGCAGTGAGTACAACCTTGCCCCTTGTCAGGTCCACTATACACCTGGGAATTCTGATCATACGCATACACTTATAGGACTATTGTCTGACAACCCTATACATGTTCTTAGGTACACTCCCCACTTCATAGACATACCTAATCATTCAGCCTGTCCATGCATCTATCCACCCATACACCCATGTTTGCCTTAACTGACAATGCCGTACAATATATGCAAAAGTGTTCAACTTTGTTGTCTGTACTTCCCACGTACCTCTCTCTGTCTTTCTTTTCCTCAATGCCACTATATTGATCACTCATATTTGGTACATTGCCCTTCTCTTCACCAAATCAAAACTTATCTCTATCTATCTCACAGTGTTCCCTACCTAACTACTCTCCCCTGGTAACCAACAGAAAAAAATGTTCTTCCATAGATAAACATTTCCTTGACTATTACAATAACGGACTAATACAATAACGGACTAATACAATGTTTGTCCTTTTGTGATTGACTTATTTAACTCAGCATAATGTTCTCCAAGTTCATCCACGTTATGTGGTGTTTTGCAGATTCTACGTTATTTTTTAGGATTGCATGGAATACCATTGTGTGTATGTACCATAGTTGGATATCCATTCCTCAGTTGATGGACACCTAGGTTGTTTCCATATTTTGGCTATTGTAAAGAGTGCCACGATGAACGTGGGTGTGCATATGTCTGTTCTTGTCATGGCTCTCAATTTAGGATATATACCTAGCAATGGAATAGCTGGGTCAAATGGTATTTCTAATTCCAACTTTTGAAGGAATCACCATACTGCTTTCCACAATGATTGTACCATTTTACCATCCCACCAGCAGCATATGAGAGTCCCAATCTCTCCACATCCTCACCAGCATTTGTTATTTTCTGTCTCATTGAACTTTGCTATTAGTTCTGGGGCAAGATGGTTTCTCGTTGTTTTGATTTGCATCTCTCTAATAGCTAATGATCGTGAGCATTTCTTCATATGTTTGTTAGCCGCTTGAATATCCTCCTTGGTGAAGTGTCTATTCATGTCTTCTGCCCATTTTTTAATTGGATGGTTTGTCTTTTTGTTATTGA
>NW_006921799.1:886745-892557 GCF_000298275.1 Orycteropus afer afer
TTTCAAATTTGTTGGAGTACAGTTCTTCATAGTATCCTGATATTATCCTTTTTATTTCAGTTGGTTCTGTTGTGATGTCACCCATTTTGATTCTTTCTCATGATATTTGTGTTCCCACCCTCTTTTCCTTTGTTAAATTTGCCAGTGGTTTGTCAATTTTATTGATCTTTTCAAAAAAACAACTTTTGGTCATGTTGATTTTTTCTATTGCCCTTCTATTTTCTGTTTCATTGATTTCTGCTTGAATCTTTTTTATTTCCTTTCTTCTGGTGACTGTAGGCTTTTGTTGGTGTTCTTTTTCTAGTTGTGGGAGATGTTGGTTTAAAGTGTTGATTTTAGCTCTTTCTTCTTTTTTGATGTGTACATTTGTTGCTATAAATTGGCCTCTGCTTATAATTTGCTTATAATTTGCTTATAAATTGCTTATAATCTGCTTATAAATTGGCTTTTGCTGTGTCCCAAAGATTTTGGGATGTTGAGTTTTCATTCTCGTTTGATTCAAGGAATTTTCAAATTTCAATTTTTATTTCTTCTCTTACCCAGTCTTTCTCAAGGAGGGTTGTTCAGTTTCCATTTGCTTCCTCTTTTTCTGTTGATCTTTCTATTGTTGATTTCTAATTTGATAGCATTATGATCTGAGAAGGTGCTTTGCATTGTTTCAATGTTTTTAAATTTATGAAGGCTTGCTTTATGACCTAACATACGGTCTATCATGGAAAATATTCCATGTGAACTGTAGAAGAATGTATATTGTGCTGCTGTTTGGTGAAGTGCTCCGTAAATGTATATAAGGCCAATTTCTTAGAGTGTACTGTTAAGTTCTTCAGCATCTTTGTTGAGTTTCTTTCCAGTTGTTCTATCTTTCAATGAAAGTGGTATATTAAAGTCTCCCACTTTGACTGCAGAGTCACCTATTTGGCTTTTCAACTCTTTTAAATTCTGATTTACATATTTTTGGGCTCTTTCATTGGGTCCATTGATATTTATTATGGTTATATCTTCATGTTCAATTGATCCTTTAATCATTATATAATGTCCTTTCTTGTCTCATATTGTAGTTTTTGTCTTAAAGTCAATTTGATCAGAAATTAATATTGCCACTCCTGCTCTCTTACAGTTGCCATTTGCTTGATATATCTTTTTCCAACCTTTGATTTTTAGTCTATTTTTGTCTTTATCTCTAAGGTGTGTCTCTTGTAGGCAGGATATTGATGGGTTTTGTTTTCTTATCCAATCTGCAACTCTCCATCTCTTGAGTGGTACATTTCATCCATTATCATTCAGTGTAATTATTGACAAGTATGAATTGGTTGCTGTCATTTTGATATGTGTTTTTTCATGGTGTCCCTGGTTTCTTTGTTCCATATTATTTTCTGTGCTGAGCTCATTATGTTTATGAATCCTACTGTCATTTGCTTTGTTGCTGATGTTTTAGTATTTGCTTAGTATTTGTGCTTGTCCTCTTTTTTATTGTGATATGAGGTTTATCATTTTTCTTTGAGTTTACTCTACGATATATAATTTTCTCCCTGAATTTAGAACAGCCCATTCTATCTTGCAACTCTCTTAACTTCTCACCATTTAGAAGTTCTGTAACTACACAGTCTTTTCCCTCTTTATGTTTAGAGTTGTCCTCACTTGCCAATTGATGTCTCTGGTTCCCTGTTTACAGTCTTGTAAGCTCATTTTTCTTTGGATATGTCCATAGCTGTGCTTTCTGGGTTATGTCATCTTGTGTATTAATGGTCAGTTGTTATTTCCTATTTTTGGTTCTCTGTTCAAAGGACTCCCTTTAGTGTCTCTTGTAAGGTTGGTCTGCTTTTAACAAATTCCCTTAGTTTCTGTTTATCTGAGAATCTTCTAATTTCCCCATCATATTTGAGGGACAATTTTGCTGAGTATATAATTCTTGATTGAAAATTTTTCTCTTTCAGGGCTTTATATATACCATCCCATTGCCTTCTCTTTTGCATGGTCTCTTCTGAGATATCAGAGCTTATTCTTACTGGCTGTCCTTTGTATGTAACTTTTTGTTTTTGCCATGCTGCTTTCGGGATTCTGTCTTTTTGTTTGTTTGTTTTGGTCATTTTTATGATGATATGTCTTGGTGATTTTCTTTTGGGGTGTATCCTGTTTGGGGTTTGTTGCACTTCCTGAATGGATATATTCTCCTCTTTCATCATTTCAGGGTAGTTCTCTTCTACCAAATCTTGGACAATTTTCTCAGTGGCTTTGTTTTTCTCTTCCTGTTCTGGAATTTCAATGAATGTAGATTATTCCTTTGATAATATTGCACATGAACCTTAGGCTTTCTTCATTTTTTTTTTTTTTTTTTTTCTGATTGATCCCTTTCCAAAGATGTATTCAGGTATTTGTCTTCAATCTCATTAATTCAGTCTTCCATTGTATCAATTCTACTCCTTTGCCCTTCCAATATGTTAGCTATTTCTAATAATTTAGTATTAATCTTCTGGATTTCTACCTGTAGATTTAAAATCATTTCTAATTTTTCATTTATTTTATCATTTTGTTCTTGTATTTGCTTCCAAAATTCTTCTAAGCCTTTTCTGTGTTTTCTTTGATCTGTCTCTCAGTCCTTTGAAGATGTCTAAATGTAATTCTTTTGAATTCCTTATCAGAGAGTTCCAATGCTGCTTCTTCCTCAGGGATGTGTTTTGGTTCTATATCCTGTTCGCTTGTTTCTACCACTTTATCTTGCTTCATTGTATGTACTGTGATGGTCTGTTGTCCCCAAGACCTCGTGGTATTGTAATAATTTCTCTGCTAACTGTTTGTGAAGAGCAGCCAAGGGTGATTCAGGCTCTTCTTGGTGGTTTTTTATCATTGGCCCATTGGTGGAGGAGGAGGTGGTGTCTCTTGCTCAGTAAGTGAAGTTGCAGGAGGTGTGGATGTTCTTGTATCTTATAGGGATTGTTGCTGTCTCCCACTCAGTTAGACAAAAATTACAATTGAATAACCATCAAAAAACTAAAAGAACATGGATAAAAAAATACAAAATGTAACCACACAGGAATAGTAATCCAAAAAAGAAAAAAGGAGGAAAAGAAGAAAGAAAACCTGCAATATCTGGGGATAGGGCACTAAGAGAAAAAAGGTAGTGAAGGAGAATAATGAAGAAAAAAATGGGAAAGCTGCAAAATAAATAAATAAATAAATAAAAGGAACAGGGTTATCCATGGGGAAAAAAAAAGGAGAAAAAAAAAGAATTTAAATTAAGAAAAAAATAATTTGAACCAGTAACAGGGAAAATTTTAAAAAAGGTGTAAACTAGGACCTAGTAAGGAAAGAATAGTAAAAAGGACAAAAGTGTTAAGAATAATAGTAGTTTTATCAAAGACAAATACAAGCAAACTAAACACCAGAAAAAAGAAAGAGAAAAAGGAAAAAAAGAAACAAAAAAATCGGCAGAGGACAGGGCAGGGCACCCAGGCTCCGCCTGAGCACACAGACTGGGATGGAGTTCCTGTGGGCCCAGAAGGTGGGTGGGAGTGGGGGGTGGTCACACCTCCATTCACCAAACGGGTGTGGGGTATAAGAGTAACAAGAGGAATGCCGCACCTTTTCAGTCATGCAGGTCCGGATTGTCCTTGTGGTTACTGGAAAGCAGAACCTCTTCTTAAGCCCCTGGAATCTGGTAGAGCTCTGTCTCTTTAAATATCCAAAATGGTCAACATTCAAAATGGCAGCACCCTCTGGACCAGCAAAAGTCCACAGCTCAGCCCGTCCTCCTCTTCACCGCTGCTTCCCCTTCTACTCCACAGCCACCAGAGCAGTTCTCCGTGCAGTCCCTGGCTAGCAGGGCTGATTTTCAGGTTAATTCTTAGGTCCTACCACCACTCAGGAATCTCCAAGCCATCTATGCCATCAGGATCACTCAGGATTGCTGCCAAAGTGCAGGAGGGTATGTCTCCTTTTTTGGTATTTTCATGCAAATTCTTCTGCTAGTTGGGGTTTAGTCCATTTCTATATCCTTCCCTTCAAGGCTCAGGGATCCAGGATTATCTTCTGTGTCTGTATTAATTGGTTTCACTTTTCCTTGTTGAAGAGGGTCTGTGCAGACTTTCTGCCTAGTCTGCCATCTTGGAATCCCTGGACATAGAATTTAGAGTTCAGGATGCTAGGATACCATTCAATGTTATCATGATAACAGTTTCATGCTTGATAACACCTAAGGCAGTTAATATGAGCTTCAAGAATAATCAGGATGGACACATAGCCTAAAAAATAGCAGTAATATATGAGAGAGGTAAAGTCATGTTAACCTCACATAATATCTTGATAAACCTAGAAAAAATGGCCATGACTAATGTCAGCTGATTTTCTAGGATGATCAAAAGTTATTCATTACCTGAAAATTTATTTCCTGTATCTGTCATCCCAACACTTTTAATTTCCTTGATTTTCTGAATTAACTAATATAATTCAGCATTTATGGATTGCATTTGAATGTATAGATTACATTTGAACAAAAAGAAAACAAGAATCTTCACAACTGGACCAGTGAACAACACCATAATAAAGAGAGAAAAGTTTGAAGTTATCAAGGATTTCATTTAAATTAGACTCACAGTCAATACCCATGTGAGCAGTGGTAGTGGAAGCAAATGACGTATTATTGCACTGGACAAATCTGCTGCCATAGATCACTTTAAAGTGTTAAAAAGCAAAGTATCACTTTGAGAACTAAGGTGTACCTCTCCACACCATGGTATTTTCAGTACCTTCATAAGCATGTGAAAGCTGGGCAATGAGTAAGGAAGATCAAAGAAGAATTGATGCATTAGAATTATTGTGTTGGCAAAGAATATCGAATACTTTATATCATGTACTGCCAGTAGGATGAACAAATTTGTCTTGGAAGAATTACAGCCAGAGGGAGAATGTCAAGACTTCATCTGCTATACTTTGGACATATTACCAAGAGATACCAGGTCCTGGAGAAGGTCATCATGCTCAGTAGAGAGTTATAGAGAAAAGAGAAAGACCCTCAATGAGATAGATTGGTGCAACGGCTGCAACAATGGACTCAAACATAGCAATGATTGTGAAGATGACAACTTTCACAGGGAAATAATTGGGTAGAATTTTAGATTTGAAACTGATAGTGTTTCTGTTGTACATAGGGTCAGTATGTGTCAGAACTGACTTGATGACATCTAACAACAACAACAATTTGGAAATTATAGACCATAATGCTGATGTAAACTCATTTATTTTTCTTTTATTGTGGCTATACTTACCTCTAAAACCTCAAAACTGAACCCAATTCTGTCTGGTAGATTCTGACTCACAGCAACTCTATGGAAGATAATAGAACTACGCACAGGGTTTCCAAGGTTGTAAATTTACAAAAGCAAATTACCATATCTTTCGCTCATAAAGCAACTGGTAGGTTCTAACCACTGACTTTTTGGTTAGTGTCTAAGGGCTTAACCACTGCACCACTAGGATTACAATACCAACAACAACAAAAAAATCACTGGCATGGAATCAATTCCAACTCACAGCCACCAAAAGTTTGGAGGATTGAGCCCACCAGCGGCTCCTCAGGAGAAAGGTGAGTCAGTCAGCTTAATTAAAGATTTACAGGCTTGAAAAACCTATGTCCTATAGGGTCAATCCGGTGGCATAGTACCCAAGGCATGTGACTGCTAACCAGTTCAAACCCACCAGCCCCTCCTGGGAAGGAAGGTTGGGCAATCTACTTCTGTAGTGATACTGCCTCGGAAACCCAAGGAGGGGTCACTATGAGTCGGATCTGACTCAATGGCAGTGAGTTTGGTTTTTGGTT
>NW_006921799.1:892922-899188 GCF_000298275.1 Orycteropus afer afer
ACACTGACACATTATTTGATTCTGGAAAATACATTTTTTTTCTGGCTTGTCTGTATGTCTTAGTATTAGCGTTTGTGTACTGTGCAGAGCTCATGAGAATTCCTCACTCTTTGCTATATTAGATAAACACACTAGATACACAGAGGTCTCTATCCCCCAGGCAGCTCAACTACAAAGAGTCAGGTTACTTTAAAATAATAAATACATTGTACCTGTAAACATTCAAAACAATGTAAGCAATGTGTCAGCCAAGGTGAGATCCTAGTGCAAGGAATAATTTACAAAATTCAAAGGAAAGTGAGATTAATTCAGAAGCGTCACTAAGCATTAAGGACGAAAAGTTGCATGGAGAATGGGGACAGTATGGGAGGGGAATGACAGGTGAATAGTCACAACTTTCACAGGGAAATAATTAGGTAGAATTTTAGATTTGAAAGAATCTTAGAGATTATTTGGTTTGTTTCCATTAATGCACAGAATATAGAAATGAAGAAAGAATTACGATGTCTTGTTTTTATATTAATCAATGACACTGGTATGCATAGTGTGTTGTTCACAACATAAAATCACAATGTTTAATCATGCTAGGCAGGAGGGGAACACATAGGTCTGAACAGATTATTTAATGGATGGAAAACATGCATGCTATTGATATGTTTTTCACTGATGAAATGAAGTGTCGGTGCTCGTGTTTCCTTTCAACTGGTACTCCTTTTTTCTCCCTTATAGTTCTTCTGTTTTCTATAGAAAAGTTCATTGATATTAAACTTGTTTCTTCACATAAATACACAGGTCACGCAAGAACAAGCAACGTGGTGCAACTGAGTGCATACTGAAATTATATATGGAAGAGAAAATTGTCTACAGATCCCTGCACTTCCTCTCAATCCACCTTTCCCCAAAGCAACCTAAGTACAGGACACTTTGAACCACACACACACACAAACACACACACACACAGAGTTGATAGTGAGTAGGTTAGATTCATGATGGCTGCCTATGTGTCAGAGTAGAACTGTGCTCCATAAAGTTTTGAACGATTGATTTTTTGGAAGTAGATCACCAGGTCTTTCTTCCAAGGTGCCTTTGGATGGGCTAAACTGGCAACCCTTCTGTTGAGCAGTTGAGCATGTTGATGATTTGTACCACCCAGTGAATTTGATAGTATACTTGGAGAATTTGCTTTTTAAAAGCTCAATGATTTTACTTGCTTTTGGAATAATGGTGATTTTATACTTTTCCCCCAAAACACACTTTCCATTGATAACTATGGGGCTTATGCTGAGATTTTTCATAAACAGAGGACATCTATCTTCTACTTTTAGATATTGAATACTATTTGGAATTTAAATAAAATGATTTTTTTTTTCCCTCTGGTACTCAGTACATTTTTTAAATCCCTAGGCCTAGTCATGGAGATTGTAGGCATGATTTGGGTAAAAGTGTTGTGATTTTTGTTAGGTGCCATCAACTCAACTCATAGCAATCCTGTGTACAACACAATGAAACACTGTCTGGTCCTTCATTATCCTCACAATCCTTGCTATGCTTGAGCCCATCATTGCAGCCACTATGCTAATCCTTCTCATTGAAGGTCTTTCCCTTGCTTGCTCATCCTCTTCTTTCCCAAGCATGATATTCTTCTTCAAGGACTGGTCCCTCCTGATAATATGACCAAAGTATGAGAAATGAAGCTTGGACCTTCTCACTTCTGAAGAGCACTCTGTCAGTACTTCTTCCAAGACAGATCTGTCTGTCCTTCTGAGAGTCCATGGCATTTTCAGTACTCTTCACCAACACCACAACTTAAAGCCATCCACTCTGCTTTGGTCTTCTGTATTCATCATTCAGCTTTCAGGTGCATATGAGGCAATTAAAAATGCCATAGTTTGGATCAGGCACACCTTAGTCTTCAAAGTAATGTGTTTGCTTCTTAACACTTTAAAGAGGTCTTTTGCAACACATTTGCCCAGTGTATATGACATCTGATTTCTTGACTGCTGCTTCCATGAATGTCGATTGCACATCCAAGTAAAATTAAATGCTTAGCAACCCCAATCTTCTCTCCACTTATCATGGTGTTGCTTACTGGTCTAGTTGTGAGGATTTTTGTGTTTTTTTTTTTTTTATGTTGATATGTAATCCACACTGAAGGCTGGAGTCTTTGATTGTCATCAGTAAGTTCTTCAAGCCATCTTCACTTTCAGCAAGTAAGATTGTGTCATATGCATATGGCAGGTTGTTAGTGAGTCTTCCTCCAATATTGATGCTGTATTCTTCATCATAGGAGCTCTGGTAGCATAGTGCCTAAAGCACTTGACTGCTAACCAGAAGGCTGGTGGTTCAAACCCGCCAGCCACTCCTCGGAAGGAAGATGGGGTAATCTACTTCCGTAGTGATACTGCCTTGGAAACCCAAGGAGGGGTCGCTATGAGTCAGGGCCGACTCGATGGCACATAACAACAACAACAACAACAATTCTTCATCATATATTTTCTCAAATTATTTGCTCAGCATACAAATTTAATAAACATAGTGGAAGGAAGCAACCTTGACACATATCTCTTCTGTTTTTAAACCATGCAATATCCCCTTGTTCTGTTCTAAGGACTACATATCAGTCTATGTAAAAGTTCCTCATCAGCACAATTAAATGTTCTGGATGTCTTATTCTTCACAATGTTATCCATAATTTGTTATGATCCACACAGTCAAGTGCTTTTGCATAGTCAATAAAACACAGGTATACATCTTCCTGATTTCCTTTACTTTCACCCAAGATCCATCTGACAATAGCAATGCTATCCCTCATTTCACAATCTTTTCTGAATCTGTCTTTAGTTTCTGGAAATCCTCTGTAGATGTTCTGCTGCAACCATTTTTAAATCATTTTCAGCAAAATCTTACTTGCATGTGATATTAATGATATTGCTAAATAATTTCTACATTCTGTTGGAACAACTTTCTTTAGAATGGGAACAAATACTGGTCTCTTCCAGTTTGTTGGCCAGATAGCTATCTTCCAAATTTCTTGCATAAGTGAGTGAGCACTTCCAGTGTTGCATTCATTTGTTGAAACATCTCAAAGACTATTTTGTCAATTCCTGGAGCTTTGTTTTTCACCAATTCCTTCCACGCAGCCTGGACTTCTTCCTTCAGTACCATCTGTTCTTGATCATATGCCACTTCCTGAAATGATTGAACATTGACCAATTCTTTTTGGTACAGTGACTCTATGTATTCATTCCATCTTCTTTTGATGCTCCCTGTATCATTCAAAATTTGCCCATAGAATCACCCCTTCAGTATTTCCTTCTAATTTTCTAACCCTAAGTCATTGCACATTTCATTATAATAATTTGTCTTTTCTAGCTGCCCTTTGAAATCTTCTATTCAGCTTTTTTTATGTCATCATTTCTTCCATTCATTTTAGTTGTTTTCTGTTTAACAGCAAGTTTCAGAGTCTCTTCTGACATCCATTGTGTTTTTTCTTCTTCCTGTCTTTTTGATGACCTTTGCTTTCTTCATGGATGATGTCCTTGGTGTCGTCCCACAATTCTACTGGTCTTCAGTCATTGGTGTTCACTGTGTCAAATCTATTCTTCATATGGTCTCTAAATTTAGGTAGGATATACTTGAGGTCATATTTTGGCTCTTATGTACTTGTTTTAATTCTTTTTAGCTTCAACTTCAACTTAAATATGAACAATTGATGATCTGATCCATAGTCAAACCCTGGCCTTCTTCTGATTGATGATCTGGAGCTTCTCTGTTGTTTCTTTCCACAGATGTAGTCAAACTGATGCCTCTGTAGTCCATCTGGTAATGTCCGTGTATATAGTTGCAATTTATATTGAAAAATTATATTTGTAATGAATAACTCAGTCTTGCACAATTCTATCCTGCAATCTCTGGCACCATTTCTATCATCAAGGTCCTATTTTCAAACTGCCCATGCCTCTTCTTTGTTTCCAACTTTTGTATTCTAATCAATAATTATCAATGTATCTTGATTACATATTTGGCCAACTTCAGAAAACAGCAGTTGGTAAAAACTTCAATTTCTTCATCTTTGGCTTTAGTGGTTGGTGTATAAATTCAATAATAGTCATTAACTGGTCTTCCTTGTAGGTGTGTAGATATTATTCTTTCACTGACAGCATTGCACTTCAGAATAGATCTTTGAATATACTTTTTGATGAATAAATCAACTTTCCTCTTCAGTTTGTCATTCTCAACATAGTAGATCATGTGTTTGTCTAATTCAAAATGGTCAATACTAGTCCATTTCAGTTCACTAATGCCTAGGATAATATCAATCTCTATGCACTCTATTTCAATTTGACAACTTCCAATTTTCCTAGATTCATACTTCATACATTACACATTCTGATTATCAAAGAATATTTGGAGCTGTTTCTTTTCATTTTGAGTCATATCACATTATCAAATAAAGGTCCTGAAAGCTTTACTCCAGCCACTTCAATAAGGTTGAATGTAGAGAAGGTAGCTTTTACCAAGTCATATTTTGAGTACTATCTAACCTGAGGGACTCATCTTCCACCACTATATCAGACAGTTTTTCACTGCCATTCATAAGGTTTTCAGTGGTCATTTTTTTTCTGAAGTGTACTGCCACATCCTTCTTCCTAGCCTGTCTTAGGCTATAAGTACACCTGAAACCTGTTTACCATGGATAACCTTGCTGGTATTTGAAATATTGGTGGTATAACTTCTAGCATCACAGCAACATGCCAGCCACTATGATATGATAAACTGACAGATGAGTGGTGGCTGAAAGGCTAGGTGAATATACAGATAGTTAAAGGTGTAAGGAAGACTGAGTACCCCAGTGGTGAGGAACACATGCCTGGGGTCTAACTGATTTATAGTAATATAACCTTAAGCAAGTTACTTATATCTCCAGTTTTATCTTCTATAATATATTAATAATAATAACAATGATAATAAAACCAAAAAACAAACTCACTGCTGTCAAGTCAGATCTGACTCATAACAACCCCTATTTAGGTTTCTGAGGCAAGGAAGGAAAATGGTGCAATCAACAACAACAATAATAATATACCCTATTTCAGAGGGTTTGAAGAAGAATATATGTGATGAGTTATATTAAGACATTTGCACAATAAGCATTTGATAGTATTATGTCTGTGTGGAGATTATATACAGGAGTATGCATCTTTAAGTATTTATGTTTGTATCTAATGAATTATAGTAAAATCAATGGGCATATACATACAGAGAAGCTTTTCTTAAACAAGTATGCAATATTTGTACTTAAGATACACTGTGAGTATAAGATAACTAGTTTTAAAAGTTAGATAAAAAGAATTATTGATGTTGTATTAGGATCACGTTTTTAAAATTTTATTAATGACTACACTGTATATGACATGACTACTAGTAATTTATTGCTCATAAATATAAAATATTAGTCTTTAAATTTTATCTGTCATTTTAAATTGTGTCTGCCAAGGTCTCTATGCTATTAAATCCATAACATTTAAAAATATTTCCTCATTAGTGACATTGCTGTAGTTATTGCTTTCATTCATGATCCTGGTTTATATTAATAAATGTTATATAAAGTTCAATATCTGTTGCTGCTCATTATTTGTTGTCATGTGGATGTGAGTAACATGATTTGTTGAAATATAAGGACTAGAACACAGATAATAAAAGACTGTGATTGTAGACACTTGGAATTGAGGCCTGATAACTTTATTTTCTATAAGATCTACATCAATTTGAGCACACATGCATCCATATGTCTATAATTATTATTATAGCCAGGAATAAAGAGGAATGGTAATAAGTAAAATATGCAGTGATAATGCATACTTCTTACACAAAAAGTTAACCATTGCTGCCTAAAGAAGGGGAGAACATCTTTTTGAGAAAAATTATTTTCCTCTATAATTCTCCATTGTTGATCACTGAATTAGTTAGAATAACATAGAAATCCCTATTAATCTTGAAATTAGAACTCCTTAAGTCGTGGTTTTGTTTTTAAAATTTGCATTGTAAATGAAAATATTTTTAGTTTCTTTAAGAGCAGGAAGCAATTCTAATACTTTCTTCTCTCAACATTCAATAAATATCCTTGTAAGTAATCAACATATGTTGTTGTTGTTGTTAAGTGCCGTCGAGTCGTTTCCGATTCATAGCGACCCCATGCACAGCAGAACGAAACACTGCCCGATCCCGCACCAGCCCCACAATCCCTGCTATACTCGAGCCCATCA
>NW_006921799.1:902943-906251 GCF_000298275.1 Orycteropus afer afer
CTCTGTGCTACGCCTGTGCTTACCTTGCTCCCGAAGACCTGGTCCCTCTCGGTAGGGTAACAAGGGAACGTGTTCAGTGCAGATCAGTGAGTAAGCACAAACCCGCCTTGTTTCAGTGCCTATGCTTAAACATATATGTGGGAATATTGATATCATTGTGTTTCTTTATTGTGTTTCAAAGTAATCTATTTTATTTATATATATTGGTAGTCCTATCTTATGATGTGTTCATATTACAATGAATAGCACATAGGACCACTCTTTTATCTTTTTTTTCTTTTTGGGGCATCTTATCATTACTAATAGGTACTACATAAAATGTTGCTGTGTGTAATTTGCTAATGTGTTCATTCTCATTGTAATGTTTACAACCCCCAAAGACAAGTAACGATTGGATTTATAAAGATACTGATATTATAATGCAATAAAAATGATTTTTTTTTTTTTAAATGAGGCTTCAACTTAAATCAGAACCAACTTGTGACAGAGTAGTCATCAGAATGGAACCCCATCATAAGTCAAGGGCTATCTGTAACGAATCTGTCATAGTTGCAGTATATACTCTTAGTATTTTCATTTTAAAATATATTCAAGAATATAAATGCTATAATTATAAGATTTACTAATGGAGAAGAAGGACAGGACAATGTCTATATACAACAGACTGTTCCAAACATAGTGAGATAAGAAATAGTACCACAAAGAAAATTAACAGCCCTTCTAACTAAACTAAGAAAGAAGAAAATCATGAGGTCTTAATAAACACAAAACTAACAATAATGAAGAAAAGAGAAAAAATACTCAATAACAAGATGAGCTCAGCATAGAAAAATATTTGGAACAAAGAAATCAATAGTAACACAACAAAATACAAAATAGAAGGATAGCCATAAATTCATACCTATCATTAATTACACAGAATGTGAATGGACTAAGTGTACCAGTCAATAGAAATAGACTGGCATATTGGATAAGAAAAGACAACCCATTAAAATGCTGCCTACAAGAGACCCACCTTAGACACAAAGATAAAAATAAGATGTAAATCAAGGGATGGAAAAAAAATATATCAAATTAATGGCAACCAAAAAAGAGTAGGAGTGACAATATTAATTTCTGGTAAAATAGACTTCAAGGTGAAGACTTGCCTAAGGGACAAAGAAGAGTCAATTGGACAAGAGGACATTACCATAATAAATATGTATACACCCAAAGGATGAGTTCCAAAATACATAAAGCAAGTAATAACTGAATTAAAAGGAAAAATAAACAACTCTACAATAGTGGTAGGAGACCTTAACACACCACTTTCAACAAAGGACAGAACAACTAGGAAAAACTGAATAAAGATAGAGAAGATCTCAACAACACAATGAACAAATGCAACACCTCATAGAGCACTGGTGGTGTAGTGCCTAAAACATTTAACTGCTAACCAGAAGGCTGGCGGTTCAAACCCACCAGCCACTCCTTGGAAGGAAGGCTGGGCAAACTACTTATGTAGTGATGCTGTCCCGGAAACCCAAAGAGGGGTCACTATGAGTTGGGTCTGACTCAACAGCATATAACAACAACAACCACCCCAAAACAGCACAGTACACATTTTTCTCCAGGGCACATGGATCATTTTCCAAAAGAAGCCATATGTTAGACCACAAAACAAGCCTCAACAAGTAAAGCATTGAAATACTACAAAGCATCTTCTCAGATAACAATATTATAAAATTAGAAATCAATAATTGGAAAACCAAGGAAAAACATGAAATATGTGGAAACTAAATTATAAATTGCTCAAATACTACTGGGTAACAGAAAAAATAAAGTGTGAAATAATAATAATAATAAATCCTAGAAACAAATGAGATTGAAAATAGAACTTACCAAAACCTTTGGGATACAGAGAAAGCAGTACTCAGAGGTCAATTTATAGCAATAAATGCACAAAACAAAAAAGAATCAAAGTCAAGACCTTAAGTCAACAATTCTAACAATTAGAAAAAGAGCAAACAAAGAAAACTACAGTATCCAGAAGAAAGGAAATAATAATGATCAGAGTAAAAATAAATGAAGAAGAAAACAAAAAAAAAAAAAGGAAAAAAAATCAACAAGACATTAAGCTGGTTCTTCAAAGAGGTTAACAAAACTGACAAACCACTAGCAAATTTAACAAAAGATAAGAAATAGAAGATGCAAATAACATGAATAATAAGGGAAATGGGTGACATCGCAACAGAACTAACTGAAATAAAAAAGATAATAACAATATTTTGAAGAATGGTACTCCAAATTCAAAATTCAAAATCCTAGAAGAGATGGACAAATTTCTAGAAACACAAGACTTACCTAAACTAACAGTCTGAGGTAGAATACTTGAACAGACTCACAACAACAAAAAAGAAATTGAGCAGGTCATAAAATAAAACTACATACACACACACACACACACACACACACAAAATTCCTGGCCCAGATGGCTTCATCGGAGAAGTCTATCAAATGATCAGAGAACAGCTGACACCTATGCAACTCAAACTATTCCAGAACAGAGAAAATGGTGACATATTCTCAAAGTCATTCTATGAAACAACCATAACCCTGCTACCAAAACCAGGTAAAGACAACATTAAAAAGGAAGATTACAGACCAATATCCCTCATGAATTCAGACACAAAAACTTCAACAGGATCCTAGCCAACAGAATCCAACATGATATATATATAAAATAATAAAACAATACACCGTAACCAAGTGGGATTCATAACACATATATAAGGTGGCTCAACATCAGAAAAACAATCAATGTAATCCTTCACATAAATAAAACAAAGGAGAAGAACCACATGATCATATCAAATGATGCAGAATAAAATGGAAAATAATCCAACAACCATTTTTGATCAAAACTCTGAGAAAAAAACAGGAATAGAAGAGAAATTCCTCAACATAATAAAGGAAATATATGCAAAACCAACAGCCACATTATTGTCAATGGAGAAAGACTCAAAGCATTCCCCTTGAGAATTAGAACCAGCGAAGGATGTCGTCTATTACTACTTCTATTAAAGATTGTATTGGAAGTGCTAGCCAGAGCAATAAGGCAAGAAAGAAAAGTAAAAGATACCTGAGTTGGCAGAGAAGTAAAGCTATCTCTATTTGCAGATGACATTATCCAATACATAGAAAACCTAAGAAACTCAGCAAAAAATTTCTAGAACTAACAGAAAGTTTCAACAAAGTGGCAGGATATAAGACCAACATAAAAAAAAAAAAAAAAAAATCTGTTGGATCCCTTTACATTAACAAAGAGA
>NW_006921799.1:906434-907280 GCF_000298275.1 Orycteropus afer afer
TACTTTGTCTCATGTCATTGACCACAGTTTACCACAATGCAACAGCTCCCCCTCCAATTCCTCCCCATAATTATCTCTTCCCAGTGTCCATCCCTCCATACACTCCTGTCCCCTGAGCTGTCTCCCTGTGCATAAGCAGCCCGTTCTTTCTCCCATGATTGTTCTCTTAAAGGAGTGTATTTATTTGAGGTAAATGTTTAACTCACATGCCTGTATTTTGTTTGGCTGGAAACCACAGGTGTGGGCTCGATTCCAGACCTGAAGGGCAGCTAGGGGCCATGGTCTCAGTGGTTCCACCAGGCTCTATTGGACCAGCAAAACTGGTCTCCACCTTTTTATTTTTTTATTCTCCAAATGATTTTGAGTTTTGTTCCACATTGTTCTCCCTCTCTATCAAGGATCTCCTACATAGATTCCCTTCCAAGTGGATGACAGTAGTAGCCGGGCACCACCGAGTTCTTCTGGTCTCATAGTTATATAGGCTGCAGATTGGATGGTGTACCAGTCGCTAGGACTAATTGTTTCCATGAATTTTGTTTTTCTTCATTCTTTGCTCTAGACGAGGAAAGACCCATTGTTGCATCTAGATGGCAGCTTGCTAGCTTTTAAGATCCCAGTCGCTACTCGCCAAAGTAGGAGGTAGAACAATATTTTGCATAGTATGTTATCCCAATTGAGCTTGATGTCCCCTGTAACTATGGTCCCAAGTTGGCAGGTTCAACTACTCAGTCCCTCTGGGTAGCTGGCTGTGACCAAGCAGTGACCACAGCCTTGACCCTTGTCAGCTCTACTATACACCTGAGAATTCTGATCATTCACATAAACTTATAGGACCATTGTCTGCCA
>NW_006921799.1:923822-928325 GCF_000298275.1 Orycteropus afer afer
TCTCTCAATCCTTTGAAGATACCTAAATATAATTCTTTTGGATTCCTTATCAGAGAGTTCCAATGCTGCTTCTTCCTCAGGGATGTGTTCTGAGTCTGTATCCTGTTCCCTTGTTTCTACCACTTTATCTTGCTTCTTTGTGTGTACTGTGATGGTCTGTTGTTTCCAAAGCATTGTGGTGGTGTTGTATTTAGATCTCTGTTAACTGTTTGTGAAGAGTAGCCAAGGATGATTCCTCCTCTTCTTGGTGGTTTTTTTTATCATTGACACATTGGTTGTGAAGGAGGTAGTGGCTCTCGCTCAGTAAGTGAAGTTGCAGGAGGTGTGGGTGTAGTTGTGTCTTATGGGGACTGTTGTTGTCTCCCACTCAGTTAGACACAAATAACAATTGAATAATCATCAAAAAACTAAAAGCCCATGGATGAAAAACACATCATGTAATCACACAGGAACAGTAACCAAAAAAAAAAAGGAAAAAGAAAAAGAAAAAGCAAGAGACCCTGCAAAACCTGGGAATAGGGCACTAAGAAAAAAAAAAGTAGGGAAGGAGACTAATAAAGGAAGAAAAAAATGGGAAAAATGCAAAAAGAAAAACAAGAAACGGGGCTAATCACCAGAAAAAAAGGGAAAAATACCCAACAAAAACCTTAAATTTAAAATTTTTTTTTTTTTCAACCAGGTACAGGGAAAAGAATAAATGCTAAAAACTAGGACCTGGTTGTTGTTGTTGTTGTTGTTATTTGTCATCGAGTTGGCCCTGACCCATAGTGACCCCTCCTTAGGGGAAGATTAAGAATAATAATAAAAAGGACAAAAGTATTAATAATATTATTTGTTTTAAAACATACAAACACAAGCAAACCAATTACCAGAAAAAAGAAAGTGAAAACTAAAAACTAAAAATAAAAATAAAAAAATCAGTGGAGGTCAGAGCAAGGCATCCAGGCTCCGTCTGAGCACATAGACTGTGATGGTGTTCCTGTAGGCTCAGAAGGTAAGTGGGAGTGCGGGAAGCCACACTTCCATTCACCAAGCACGTGTGGGGTATAAGAGTAACAAGAGGAATGTCATACCTTTCCAGTCTTGCAGGTCCCGAGTGTTCTTGGTGTTTCTGGAAAATAGAACATGTTCTTAAGCCCCAGGTATCTGTGAGAGTGCTGTCTCTTTAGATGTCCAAAATAGTCAAGCCACTTTTTAAACCTTCAAAATGGCGGCACCCTCCAGAGCAGCAAAAGTCCACAGTTCAGCCCACCTTTCTCTTCACCATCTCTGTTTGTTCCCCAGCCACCATGCACAGACCTCCATGCAGTCCCTGGCTAGTAGGGTGATTTTTACGTTAATTCTTAGGGCCTACCACCACTCGGAAATCTCCAAGCTGTCTGTGTCATCAGGATCGCTCAGGATTGCTGCCTGACCACTGTTCTGTATGTCTCCTTTTAGGAATAAATCTTACCAGAGAAATAAAAGACCTATACAAAGAAAACTACAAAACTACAAAAGACCTACATAAATGGAAGAATATGCCATATTCATGGGTAGGAAGACTGAATATTGTGAAAATCTTGATACTACCCAAAGCAATCTATACATTCAATGTAATCCTAAACTAGATTCCATCTGCATTTTTTAAGGACATGGAAAAATCAATCACTAACCAATCACTAACTTCATATGGAAGGAAAAGAGATCTTGGATAACCAAAGCACTACTGAAGAAGAAAAACAAAGTAGGAAGTATCACACTCTCCATTCTCAAAACCTAGTATACAGCCACAATAGTCAAAACAGCATGGTATTAGTACAATGACAGACAAATAGACCAGTGGAACAGAATTGAGAATCCAAAAATAGATCCATCCATCTACAGATAGCTTATTTTTGGAAAAGGGCAAAATATATCAAATGGGGGAGAGGTAGTCTCTTTACCAAATGGTGCTGGCAAAATTGGATATCCATTTGCATAAAAATGAAATAAGATCCATACCTCACATCATGCACAAAAAAGAACTCAAGATGTATGAAAGAATTAATTAAACATAAAACCCCAAACCATAAATTTCATCAAAGATAAAACAGGGTAAATCCAAGGGCCCCAATTTATGGCATACTAGACTATCAAGCAAACAAAAAATGCACAAGCAGCAGAAGAGAAACTAGATGGCTGGGACCTTTTAAAAATTAAATCCTTATGTAAATTGAAAGATTTCTCCAAAAGAGTGAAAAGGGAGCCTATAGATTGTGAAAAAAATATTTAGCCATGACATGTTTGAAAAGGGATTTATCTCCAAAATCTACAGAAAACGTCAACACATCAACATCAAAAAGACAAATAATCAAATTTAAAAATGGGCAAAGGGCATGAACAGATACATCACTAAAGAAGATATACAGGCAGCCAACAAACACATGAGGAAATGCTCACAATCATTAGCCATTACACTGAACCAAACTCACTGCCATTGAGTCAGATGCAGCTCATAGCGACCCCTCCTTGGGTTTCCAAGGTGGTATCACTACAGAAGTAGATTGCCCAACATACCTTCTGAGGAGTGACTGGTGGGTTTGAACCTCCACCCTTCTGGTTAGCAGTCAAATACCTTAAGAGATGCAAATCCAAACAGCAATAAGATATCATCTTACCCCAGCAATAATAGCAAAGTTCAGTTAAGCAGAAAATGACAAATGCTGGGGAGATTGTGGAGAGATTTGATCTCCCACTGATCGGTCCACTGAGGAACTACCGTAAAATAGTAGAGCCACTAAGGAAAAAGATATGGTGTTTCCTTTAAAAAAAATTGGAAATAGAAATACCTTTTAATCCTGCAATTTCATTACTAGGAATCTACCTTAAAGAAGTGAGATCTAGAACATGAATAAACATACCAACACCCAAGTCCATTGCAGCGTAATTCACTATAGCAAAGAGATGGAAACGACCTATGTGCCCATTAACAGATAAATGGATAACCAAACTATGGTATATTCACACAATGAAATGTTATACAACATTAAAGAATTCATGAATCACATCATAATGTGCATGAATTTGGAGGATATTATGCTGAGTGAAATAAGTCAATCACAGAAAGATAAATATTGTATGAGTACATTACTATAAAAAGTCAAGGAAATGTTTATGCAGGGAAGGAAATTTACTTTGTTGGTTACTAGGGATGGGAGGGAGGGGCAGGGAAAATTTATGACTAGTTAAGTGTCATGTGTTGATTTGGGTGATGGGAAAGGCAATGTAACAAAAGTATGTGACCATCACAATGACAATAAGGAAGAAGGGGACACAAAATGTGCACAAAATATATGGACAACAGAGGCAAATACTATTACACGCACAATACTACATTGCTAAGGGAGCTCTGGTAGCATAGTGGCTAAGGCACTTGACTGCTAACCAAAAGGCTGGCGGTTCAAACCCACCAGCCACTCCTCGGAAGGAAGGTTGGGCAATCCTACTTCCGTAGTGATACTGCCTCGGAAACCCAAGGAGGGGTCGCTATGAGTTGGGTCCGACTCGATGGCACCAAACAACAACAACAACAATGTCAGCAAACACTAATCTAAGGATAAATGCACAGATAGGTGAGAAGATCAGGTGTGGGTAAATGAACAGGAATATGCCCATCACCATGGAGATTTGGCTGAAGATAATCTTACAAATGTATTTGTGCTACAAAAATATCCATACACGTTATACAAGCAACAGAGGACAGGGTTGGAGTAGCTTCTCAGTGACAACAAAGCACTTTGAGGGAGAGAGTCACCTGGCCTGTGGGCCAAGGACCCACAGGTCTTGGGTGACATTAAGCTCAATTGGCACAACTTTGTACATAGAAATCTTGTTCTTGATCCCATTTTGGAGTGTAGGGACTGGGGTCTTAAAAGCTTTTGAACAGTCATCTAAGATGAAACTATTGTTCTCTCCTTGTCTATTGCAAAGAAGAGGGAAGAAAATCAAAGTCATATGGAAAGAATTAGTTCAAGGATATGATGCACCATGGGGACCTCAGCCTTCATGATCCTGAGACCAGAAGAAGTAGATGGTGTCCAGCTACAAATGTCCTCCACTCAGACAGGGAACAAAATTGGAGATCCTGGATAGAGTGGGAGGAAAATGTGGAACAAAATTCAAAATGACAAAAAATTACCAGAATTACTTGTTGGATAGAGACTGATGAAACCCTCAGGACTATGGCCCCAGATTATCTTTGGGCCTGGAAGTGGAATCATTTCCACAGATTAGCTCTCAGCCAAACAGTACAAAGTTCTGCAAGCAGAACAGCTACCCTAGGGATATGTACCCCTTGGATCAATCAACCTTAAGGCATCAGAAGGGGAGCATTTGCATAGAGGGCAAGCTGGACAGACAGGAATGCATACATAAGAAGGGTACAGGGAACGGGTAGTCACACAGAAGAGAGCTTTATGTTAGACTGGGTTCTCTAGAGAAACAAAAACCAGTAAAGCTTATATATATATATATATATATATA
>NW_006921799.1:928425-929740 GCF_000298275.1 Orycteropus afer afer
AGGAAGGTTGGGCAATCCTACTTCCGTAGTGATACTGCCTTGGAAACCCAAGGAGGGGTCGCTATGAGTCGGGGCCAACTCGACGCACATAACAACAACAACAACAATATGTATATGTATATATATGTGTGTGTGTATATATATATATAGAGAGAGAGAGAGAGAAAGAAAGAGAGAGAGAGAGAGAGAAATTTATCTAAGGAAAATGGCTCACACACTTATAGAAGCTGGCAAGTCCAAAGTTCCTGGATCAAACGTCAAGTTGGAGGCTTTTCCATATCAAGCTGGAGGCTTTTCCCGACTCTTGCAACTGCAGGGGCTGTGGAACTCAAGGCTGACAGGGAGTGCACTGGCTGTTGACTCCAATGAATGACAAATCCAAGGTCTCCAGGCTGAATGGTGGACTGTTCACTCACGGACAGTTATAGGCAGCACAACAGAATCCTGATCCACAGAAGAATGTCTCTCTTCCCAGCATGTCCTTGGATATACTGGAAGCAGGCCACACCCCTAGCGAAACTCCCTTTCACCAGATTGCCTGCTCAAAAAATAATCATCTGATCCCATCATGGGAATAACCACATCACAACGGCTTAAACCACACAGAATTGTGCTCCAACCAAGTTGACACACAGCTCCAACTATCACAGTCCACCACTTGTCAACTTGGCAATTGTACACATCTTTTTAACCATATATAATCTCTAAATAAGGACAATTATAAAGTCATATTTGCACCTAACATGATACACTAACATACGTACAACCAGAATGCATTAACCTTATTTACATTTCACAGTTCATAACAGAAGGAAACAAAAGTATTTGATGCACTTATACAATGAAGAAATACAACAATCACAGTCCTCATTTCTGCAGCTGGTCACATGGTCATAGCTGGTATTCAGAACTACCTTCTTCTACCATCCATTCTGTATTTCCCTTGCCCTCAGCAAGCACCTCAGCTGGTCGTGGTTCTTTGCCTGGTGGGATGACCCAAATCTTCATTCCTGAAGGGTCTGAGCCATTAGGAGTCATATCAGAATTGGGTTGCTGTAATTTTCCATTGACTTTAATCACAGGGCATGGAAGTACTAAGAGACATCCTAAAGAATCTCTTATATTCCAGACATATTCTTCTTTACCTCCATTATATGAAGCCAATCCAATTTCCCCTTGGTAATCAGGATCTATCACACTAGATAGTACAGTAATGCCCTTCTTTATCTGTTGATCCAGAGGCATGAGGAAGCCAAAATGGCTGGGTGGCATTCTTAATTTCCAGTTCAATGCAATCAGTATTGTGTCTCCAGGT
>NW_006921799.1:930390-935397 GCF_000298275.1 Orycteropus afer afer
ACTCAGTGTTGGTCTCTGTTGTTGGCAGATTGGGCACTCAGCAGTGGTGGTAGCCAAATCAGCCTTGGTAAGTGGGAGTCCATGTTGCTGAGCCCATTCCTGCCACCATGGCCACTTTGTTCATGAGCCCATTGAGCAATAACAGGAGTAACTGGGGAAAAAAGATGGCTAGTTTCTACTGAACATGTCATCCTATCCACTTGATTGTTAAAGTCCTCCTCTGCTGAGGTCACCTTTTAGTGGGCATTCACATGAGACACAAATACATTTATTCTTTGGGCCCATTCAGAGAGATCTATCCACATACCTCTTCCCCATACATCCTTATCACCAATCTTCCAATTATGCTCCTTCCAAGTCCCAGACCATCCAGCTAAGCCATTAGGCACAGCCCATGAATCCGTATATAATTGCACATCTGGCCATTTCTTATTCCATGCAAAATGAACAGCCATATGCATGGCTCAAAGTTCTGCCCATTGGGAGGATTTCCCTTCACCACTGTCCTTTAAGGAAGTCCTAGAAAGGGGCTGCAGTGCCACTGCTGTCCACTTTCTAGTGGTGCCTGCATATCGTGCAGAACCATCTATAAACCAGGCACGAGTTTTCTCTTTCTCAGTCAACTGATCATAAGGAACTCCCCATGAGGCCATAGGTGTAGAGTGGGAGAGGGAAGGTAATGTGACTGGAGAGGAGACCATATGCATTTGGGCCACTTCCTCATGAAACTTATGTGTGCCTTCAGGTCCCGCTTGAGCCTGATCTCTGGTATACCACTTCCATTTAATGATGGAGTGCTGCTGTGCACATCCAACTTTATGACTCTGTGGGTCAGACAACACCCAGTGCATGATGGGAAGCTCAGGCCTCATGGAGACTTGGTGGCCCATGGTTAGGCATTCATTCTCTACTAAACCCCAGTAACAAGCCAAAAGCTGTTTCTCAAAAGGAGAGTAGTTATCTGCAGAGGATAGCAGGGCTTTGCTCCAAAACCCCAAGGGTCAACGTTGCGATTCACCAAAAGTGACCTGCCAAAGGCTCCACACAACATTTTCTATCTACTACAGACACTTCAAGCACCACTGAATCACCTGGATCACATGGCCCAAGTGACAGAGCAGCCTGAACCTGTTGCAGAGCCTTCTATTGTTCTGTGCCCCACTCAAAACCAGCAGCTTTCTAAGTCACTTGATAAATAGGCCACAGCAACACACCCAAATGAGGGATATGTTGCCTCCAAAATCCAAAGAGGTCTACCAGACATTGTACCTCCTTTTCAGTTGTGGGGGAAGCCAGATACAATAACTTATCCTTCACTTTAGTAGGAATATCTCAACATGCCCCACACCATTGGACCCCTAGAAATTTCACTGAGGTGGAAGGTGCCTGAAGTTTTGTTGGGTTAATTTCCCAACCTCTAGTACACATATGTCTCACCAATAAGTCTAGAGTCATTGGTACTTCTTCCTTACTAGGTCCAATCAGCATAATGTCATCAATATAATGGACCAGTGTGATGTCTTGTGGAAGGGAAAGGCTATCAAGGTCCCTACGGACTAAATTATGACAGTGCCGGGGAGCTGATATACCTCTGAGGAAGGACTGTAAAAGTATACTGCTGACCTTGTCAGCTAACACAAACTGCTACTGATGGTCTTTTGAAATTGGTATTGAGAAAAAGGCATTGACCAGATCAATAGCTGCATACCAAATACCAGGAGATGTACTAATTTGCTCAAGCAATGAAACCACATCAGGAACAGCAGTTGCAATTGGAGTTACCTCCTGATTAAGTTTATGATAATTTACTGTCATTCTCCAAGTTACATCTGTTTTTACGCACAGGCCAAATAGGTGAGCTGTTCACTCACAGACAGTTGTAGGCAGCACAACAGAATCCCGATCCAAAGAAGAATGTCTCTCTTCCCAGGATGTCCTTGGATATACTGCAGGCAGGCCACATCCCTAGGGAAACTCCCTTTCAGCAGATTGCCTGCTCAAAACATAAACATCTGATCCCATCATGGGAATAACCACATCAACAGCTTAAACCACAAAGAATTGTAGTCCAGACAAGTTGACACACAGCTCCAACTATCACATGATTGTAATTGGGGTCATGAAACCAAATGTGCATAGACTGTTGAGAGTAAAATGAATCTGCTTTGTAAATTTCCACCCAATAAAAAATTTTAAAAAACAGAAAAAAAATTCAAACATTTACAAAATGTATTTGTGCATACTACAAATTCTCCTTTCTTACTTGTTGATAATATTTCTTAAACTGCTTAGAGTTGATTTTATACACACATACACACACAAACACACATATAATAATAAAATAAAATATAACATTTGGATCATAAAAATTGGCAACTACTTTCATACAAAGACATTTTGCATTAAGTGGATATAAAATGGCCTTAATTCAAATCTTAAATCTTGTATCTACTCAGATTTCCCATTCTTGTACATGAAAAAATAACAGTTCACATCAGTGAGAGTAATGCCCATATCTATGTCCATTGTCACAGGAGTAAGGGAATCAAACTGAAAGATGTTCAATGAAGAACATTATCTCAGTTGGGATTCATAATTCTTTTTGCTGGGTGTTCCTCAATACTAAACCTGTTTTGCTTCTGAAATAAATACCAGCTCCAGAGTAGTGGCTAGAGATTTCTAAGCCTCTTTGATGTGTTTTAAAACTGCTTCCTGCACAAATATACCCTAATTGCTAGAGATTTTGTTTTTTTGTTTTGTTTTGTTTTGTTTTCCTACAGGTTCTAACACATTGATTTTATTTGTTGTATAAAGGTAAAACTTAAAACTCCTCTTGCACAGTATCTCAGCATTTTAAACCTGTTCAGAAATGGGATAAGTTTATCAGAAAAATTCTTCCCTGTGGTACCTAAAATTAAGTTCTGAGAACAATTGAAGATTTCTCTGTGAGCTGAGGGAGGAAATAAAACAGTCTAATAAGAGAAGGTTTAAAACAAGACCAGGATTGGAGTTTTACAGCCTCTCTTAGGCATTCAGTCAACATTATGATAAACTATGGATTAAATCTACAAAATTGTACAAATTGAGCTTGTCTAACTTATGTGAAATAGGCCTTTTATTAAAGATATGAGGTCAGCCTTTGAAAAAATATCTGATAATTTTGAATTAAATGCAATAAATAGATTTTGCAGCCTATCACTACAGATAAGTACTTCTGGATTGATAGCTGGAACTGTTTGTGGATTATGAAAAAACAAAACAAAATAAAACATGACTCATGTGTCAACTTCACTCCATAGGGTTTTTAAGGACTGATTTTATCATATATAGATCACCAGGACTTTCTTCCTAGATGCTGTAGGTAGACTCAGCTTCCAACTTTTAAGTTAGCAGCAGACTGTGGTAACAAGTTGCACAACCAATCTCGTGGATTACAGATCATATGTATTCAGGTTTTGTTTTTCTATTCTAAGTAGTGAATTTTAAAATATGAAGAAAATTAAATCACCGTTTTTGGAAAAGTTGATCACAGGTTCTTTTTGTGTGTGTGTGATTTGGGTGAAGATTTACAGAGCATATTCACTTTTCATACAGCAGTTCATATACACTTTGTCTCATGACATTGACCACAGTTTACCACAATGCAACAGCTCCCCTCCCACCTCTTCCCCACAGTTACCTCTTCCCAGTGTCCATCCCTCCATGGGCTCCTGTCCCCTGAGCTGTCTCCCTGTGCATAATCAGCCCTTCTTTCTCCCATGATTGTTCTCTCGAAGGAGTATATATACTTGAGGTAAATGTTCAACTCATATGCCTGTCTTTTGTTTGGCTGGAAACCACAGGTGTGGGTTTGATTCCAGACCTGAGGGGCAGCTAGGGGCCATAGTCTCAGTGGTTTCACCCATCTCTATCGGACCAGCAAAACCTGGTCCCCCTTTTTTTTTCCTCCAATGATTTTGAGTTTTGTTCCACATTGTTCTCCCTCTCTATCAAGGATCTCCTACATAGATCCCCTTTCAAGTGGATGACAGTGTAGCCAGGCACCATCTAGTTCTTCTGGTCTCATAGTCATATAGGCTGCAGATCAGATGGTGTACCAATCACTAGGACTAATTGTTTCCATGAATTTTAGTTTTCTTCATTCTTCTTTGTTCTGGATGAGTAGAGACCCATCATTGTATTCAGATGTCAGCTTGCTAGCTTTTAAGATCCCAGTCGCTACTTGCCAACGTAGGAGGTGGAACAATGTTTTGTATAGTATGTTATGCCAATTGAGCTTGATGTCTGCTGCGACTATGGTCCCAAGCCCACATGTTCAACTACTCAGTCTCTCTGGGTAGCTGGCTGTGACCAAGCAGTGACCACAACCTTGCCCCTTGTCAGCTCTACTATACACCTGGGAATTCTGATCATTCACATAAACTTGTAGGACGATTGCCTGCCAACCCTATATATGTAGTTGGATATACTCCCCATTTCATAGACATACCTAATCGTTTAGCCTGTCCACCCATCTATCCATCCATATATTCATGTTTGCCTTCATTGATAACCCAGTACTATATGTGCAAAAGGGTTCATATTTGTTGTCTGTACCTCCCATGTACTTCTCTATATCTTTCTCATCCTCAATGTTGTCATATTGGTCACTCACCTTTGGTACATTGCCCTTTTCTTCACCGAAATCAATACTTATCTCTATCTATCTATCAGCGTTCCCTCCCCTCCCTTCCCACCCCTGGTAACCAACAAAGAAAATTCTCTTCCATAGATAAACCTTTCCTTAACTTTTACAATAATGGATTAATACAATATTTGTCTTTTTGTGATTGACTTATTTCACTCAACATAATGTCCTCCAAGTTCACCATGTTATGCGGTGTTGTGCAGATTCTACATTATTCTTTAATGATGCATAATATTCTGTTGTGTGTATGTACCATAGTTTGGTTATCCATTCCTCAGTTGATGGACACCTAGGTTGTTTCCATCTTTTGGCTATTATAA
>NW_006921799.1:938346-967253 GCF_000298275.1 Orycteropus afer afer
TGCTGAGCTCATTGTGTTTATTAATCCTGTTATCATTTCCTGTGTTGCTGTTGTTTTAGTATTTGCTGGGTATTTGTGCTTGTCCTCTTTTTTATTGTGATGTGAAGGTTTATCATTTTTCTTTGAGGTTACCCTATGATTTATACTTTTATCCCTGAGTTTAGAACTCTCTGTTCTGTCTTGCAACTATCTTAACTTCCTCACCATTTAGAAGTTCTATAACTGCACAGTCTTTTCCCTCTTTTTGTTTGTAGTTGTCCTTGCTTGCCAATTGATGTCTCTGGTTCCCTGTTTACTATGTTGAAATCTCCTTTTATTTTGGCTGTGTCCATAGCTCTAGTTTATGGCATATGTCATCTTGTGTATTGATGGTCTGTTGATATTTGGTATTTTTGGTTTTCCAATCAAAGTTCTCCCTTTAGCATCTCTTGTAAGTTTGGTCTGGTTTAAACAAATTCCCTTAGCTTCTGCTTATCTGGAAATCTCCTAATTTCACCATCATATTTGAGGGTCAATTTTGCCAGGTATGTAATTCTTGGTTGAACTTTTTTCTCTTTCAGGGTTTTATATATACCATCCCCTTGTCTTCTCACTTGCATGGTCTCTGCTGAGAAATTAGAGCTTATTCTTCCTGGTTGTCCTTTGTAGGTAACTTTTTGTTTTTTCTATGCTGCTCTCAGGATTCTGTCCTTGTCCTTGGTTTTGGTGAGTTTGATGATGATATGTCTCAGTGATTTTCTTTTGGGATCTATCCTGTTTGGGGTTCGTTGGGCTTCCTGAATGGATATGTTCTCCTCTTTCATCATATCAGGGAAGTTCTCCTCCAGCAAATCTTGGACAATTTTCTCAGTGATTTTATTTTTCTTTTCCTGTTTTGGAAATCCAATGACACATAGATTATTTCTTTTGATGGTATCCCACATGAACCTTAGGCTTTCTTCATTTTGTTTTGACTTTTTTTTTCTGACTGATCCCTTTCCAAGGAAGTAGTCAGGTATTTGTCTTCAGTCTCATTAATTCTGTCTTCCATTGCATCAATTCTACTCCTTTGCCCTTCCAATGTGTTATCTATTTCTAACAATTTAGTATTAATCTTCTGGATTTCTATCTGCAGATTTAGAATCATTTCTAATTTTTCATTTATTTTGTCATTTTGTTCTTGTATTTTCTTCCAAAATTCTTCTAAGGTTTTTTCTGTGTTTTCTTTGGTCTGTCTCTCAGTCCTTTGAAGATACCTAAATATAATTCTTTTGAATTCCTTATCAGAGAGCTCCAATGTTGCTTCTTCCTCAGGGATGTGTTCTGGGTCTGTAACCTGTTCCCTTATTTCTACCCCTTTATCTTGCTTCATTGTGTGGACTGTGATGGTCTGTTGTCTCTGAGGCATCGTGGTATTGTATTAAGATCTCTGTTAATTGTTTGTGAAGAGCAGCCAAGGGTGATTCAGGCTCTTCTTGGTGTTTTTTTTTTGTTTGTTTGTTTTTGTTTTTTGTTTTTAATCATTGGCCCACTGGTGGAGAAGGAGGTTCTGGCTCTTGCTCAGTAAGTGAAGTTGCAGGAGGTGTGGGTGTAGTTGTGTCTTATGAGGACTGTTGTTGGCTCCCACTCAGGCAAATATTACAATTGAATAACCATCCAAAAAAACTAAAAGCACATGGACAAAAAATACACCCTGAAATCGCACAGGAACAGTAACCCCCCCCCCCAAAAAAGAAAAAGCAACCAGGTAAATATGCAATATCTGGGGATAGGTCACTAAAAGAAAAAATTAGAGAAGGAGAATAATGAAGAAAGAAAATAAGCTAGCAAACAGAGGGAAAAAAAAAAAAAACTCAACAAGTAATGGGGTTAATCACTAGAGAAGAAAAGAAAAAAACAGGAAAGTGTAAACTAAGACCTTTTCAGTCATGTAGTGCCAGTTCGGAGAGTTCCTGGGGTTACTGGAAAGCAAAACCTCTTCTTAAGCCCTTGGAATCTGGTAGAGCGTTGTCTCTTTAGGTTGTCTCTAGGTGCTGGCTATGTGTTGATTTGTTTTGTCTTTGTTTTACCGTTTAATATTTTGCAAAGCTGAAGCTGGTGTGTTTTATCTTAATATTGATTCAGGTGTGTTGGGTCGCTCTGCTGTTTTATTTTTGATGGTGGAATCACTGTGTGTAATGTGGATATGTGTTTCTGTTTTTCGTACAGAGGATTTAGAGTTCGAAGAATGAGGTTTTATGGTAATTGGCTGAATATGGTTTCTTCTATTAAATGAGTGAAGTTATTGGCGGAGAAGGTGGGAGCAGAAGAAAGAAAGCTTAGTGTTGCTAGGGTCTGTTTCTAGGGCTTTGAGCTGAGTATTATTGATGACATAATTATTTTCAAGACCACAGGTCGACCTCAGGAAAAAAATTCCTCTTGTTAGAGGGTCACAAATTTCCTCTAATTTCAGGCACACTCAAAGGCCCCACCTCCGTGGCCCCACAGTGCCAAAGTGTGGCTCCAAGGCAAAATTCGGGGACCAGGTTCAGCTGCAATTTCTTTGTTCTCTGTGCCCCTTCTGCCCGTGGTGCTCACTCAATCCAGCCAGACTGCCAATGGCCAGCTCTGGAGTTTGTCTGTGATACCGGCCACCTGCAGCACCAAAGATGCGGCATAATTTCAGGTTGGACTTGGGGGAGTACCTGAGCAGGCTCTTACTTATGAGGTATTTATTTGCAAGACCGCAGCTCAATCTCAGGAAAGATTCATATTATTAGAGGGTCACAAATTTCTGACAATTTCATGCACACTCAAAGCCCCCGCTTCCCCAGCCCCACAGTGCCAATGCACAGCTCCAGGGCAAAATTTGAGTGAGCGCGCTCAGCTGCAGTTTTTCTGCTCTTCGTGTCCCGTCTGCCGGTGGTGGTAATGCAATCCTGCCTGACTGGCAATGGTCAGCTCTGAAGTTTGTCTGTGATACCTCCCACCTGCAGCACCAAAGATGCACGCAATTTTAGCTGTGGTGGATTTGGGGGAGTACCTGCCAGTAACCTGCAATCCTGATAACCATGGCAAAGACCCGTGGGTTTGGGTCTCCCAGTCTGACCCAAACCCGCTCTGTAATCTGCTGGGAGGGGAGGGAGTTAGCCTTTCTGGTGTACCAGTGAGATCTCCACCTGTGTATCAGCAATGGTGTCCGGCTGCACCCTCACCTCCCAAATTACCAACAAAATCAGCCTCTGGAGACAGGTCTTTGCCGCTGCCTGCTGGAATATTATATTGGTCACTGGTAAGCTGCTATAATTGATCTCGTTCTTGGCTCAGGGATCTCAGGCTGCTGCCTCTGCCCAGCAGACAGTGACTGCCCCAGAAAGGTTTCCAATGGTCTCTCTCAGGTGCCCGTTCATCTTCTGGCAGTAGATCTTTCCTAAAAAATTTCCCTGTATCTTTCCTCCAATTCTGCTCTTCTATGTTTGGTGCAATCTGGATCAGTGAGCTGTTCAGAGCATCAAAAATCTCAATTCAAACTGTTGTACCTAGTTCTTAAAGTTCTTAGATGCCAGAGGGAAAAAAACACAGTGCTCTCTTTTGAGACTCCATTTTGAAACCCTGACCAGAGATTCTTGAATATTTGTATCTCAGTTTAATTTCTTTACTTACAACAGAATTCTCAAATTAGTTCTTGTGTTATCTTAAGACATAATGGACATAGTTACTTCTTTAATTCATGCTTGGGGACATAAACTCATAATGTTATTTTAAAAAGAGCTATAAAAATTAAGGAATATCAGGAACTTCTCATTCAGTGAGAAGTGATCGTATTTTTGTTTTCTTGTTTGGGTTTTGATTTTGTTTCTGTTTGTTTTCTTAGGAGACATGCTGTTTATATTTTCACTTAGTCTATAAGGGGTGTATAGTCTAAATGCCTCGGCAAGCAAAAGAGGGGTCGCTATGAGTCGGGTTCGACTCAACAGCACACAACAACAACAGTCTAAGTAATATATAAAAGTCAGTAAAATTTTTCAGACCAAAAAAACATCACTTCATGATTACATTTTAGCCCAGAACTGTCAATCACTAAAATTCATGTTATTACGGTTATTTCTAAATTCACAAAAAGATCCCTTTGTATATAATGGCCTGGAGAAATATGTAATGTAATATATAATTATGGCCCCTCTGAAAGCTCTAATTATAGGGATAAGCTAAATAACTTCTCTACTGTGACTAGAGTAGCCACATGAATTCCCCCTGTCTCACAGTTAATCAGGGATATCCACGCTTGGCTTTTAGTAATGGATCCCAAATCGATCAAGTGATTTGAGTGCCTTGATATAGATTCAAGAATATGCAGAATGTGACAATCTCATTAAATATTTCCAGTGTCTCACATCTATTTCTCAAAAAGTAATTTCCAAAATAAAATTGAAATAATGTATAGTTAGAAAAAAAAAAATTCTGTTGAGCTCACATTGACTCATGGCAACTCCATGTGTGTCAGAATAGAATGGTGCCCCCTAGGATTTTCAATGATTGTTATTTATTGTTTTTCCAAAAATATATCACCAGGCCCTTTTTCCAAAGGACCTATAGGTGGAATGGCACATCCAATGTTTTGATTAGCAGACATGCAACAATCTATTGCACCACTAGGGATTCTGTACAGTAATAAGACACATGCAAAGCAGAATCCTTAGAACATGAATCAAGGTATAAGAGCCAAACAATAAAGTAAGAGAACTAATGAGAAAATGTTAAGGCTAAAATAACTACTTCACTTGACTACCAAACATTCTTTTAAATCAAGAAGAAAAAAGAGAACCAGTAAAAGGAAGCTGATTGATTTGTCAGGAGAAGTCATTTTTTACCAATTTTACGCATTCCAGGGTAAAATTTATCCCACACATTTTAAAATTTTTTTTTAAGTTCATCATATTTATTAATTCATGCATACTTTCATTCAATAATGGGTATAAGAAATTGGGGAAACAACAATGAAAAAGAACCAACCAATCCTCAAGTAGTTCACATTGCAGCAAAGAGGACAGCATGTCAGCCAGTTATTATAATATAATAAGTAATCCTGCAATTATATTTACATCTTAAACCTCTTCTCTGACTTCTGGATTTCTATATCCAACTCCCTTTGTGGCATTTCCAATTGGTATCCTTTAGCTTTTCAAACTTCACACATCTTAGATTGAACAGCTGACTCCATCCCTTGATTTCAAAATCTATTCTTCACCATTTTTGTTAATGAAACTACCATTCATCCACTTGGTCAAATCAGAAATGTAAGAGTCCTTCCTGCTTTTTGCCACTTTGTCACCACCTAGGCTTGAACCTTGACCAAGTTACATTTCTATCTCCATGGCTACCACCCTAGTCCAAGTAACTATCATAACTTACCTAAACCACTGTAAGAGCCTCCTTGAAGTTCTCTCCATTTCCATTCTTCCACCATCCAACTTATCCTAAAAAGCATCCAAGAGTAATCTTTTTTTTTTTTTTTAATTGTGTTTTGGGTAATAATTTACAGAGCAAATTCACTTTCCATACAGCAGTTCACATACACTTTGTCTCATGACATTGACCACAATTTACCACAATGCAACACTCCCTTCCTACTTCCTCCTGATAGTTACCTCTTCCCTGTGTCCATCCTTCCATGCACTCCTGCCCCTTGATCTGTCTCCCTGTGCATAAGCAGTCCTTCTTTCTCCCATGATTTTTCTCTCCAAGGAGGCCACACTGTTTTTTAAGGTAATTTTTGTACTAGAACTCGCAAACACATAGGACTTATAGGACTTATTGGGCAATCTACTTTTGCAGTGAGAGCTCTTGTAGCATAGTGCCTAAGGCATTAGACTGCTATCCAGAAGGCTAGTGGTTCAAACTCACCAGCCAGTCCTTGGAAGGAAGGTTGGGCCATCTACTTCCGTAGTGATACTGCTTCGGAAACCCAAGGAGGAGTCGCTATGAGTCGGGTCCAACTTGAGGGCACATAACAACAACTTCTGTAGTGATACTGCCTCAGAAACCCAAGGATGGGTCACTATGAGTCGCATCTGACTCCATGGCAGTGAGTTTCATTTCATATAATTGCTATTTTATTTTTGATACATCAAAATTATGCAAACATTCTTTATTTACTTTTGTAGCAATTAAAAACCAAATTCATCATCAAGTCAATTCTGACTTATAGAGAATCCATATTACACAGCAAAACTGTTCCATAAGGTTTTCTTTTCTGTAATCTTTATAGAAGAAGATCACCAGGCTTGACTTCTGCAGCACCACTGCATGAGTTCTGACTACTAACTGTTAAGCTAATTGACAGAAAACCACTTATACCATCCATGGACCTTAAGATAGCCATTACTTTCAGGTTAATATGCACAACATGGAAGAGTGTTGTCAATCAGATAATAGCTGTTTTATTAGTGAAAGAGTAAAAGGTTCACTTTTAAAATTACATTTTTTATTATCATTCAAGAATTGTGATTTTTAAATTCCTTTAATTTTTGTAATACTAAACCCTGAATTTTGATCATTTGGAATTGAAAAAGATGGAAGACAACTTTGGTACCATATCCAATCTTGTGTCACCTATTCTTAAAATTGCTATTGATCCAAATCAGAGAGATTCAATATCAGATAAATATATAGATTAATTAATCAGTAGTGTTTGTTAATGAGTTCTGGAGGCATAGTGTCTAAGGTATTTGACTGCTAAACAGAAGACTGGTGGTTCAAACCCACCAAGTGTTATGTTCAGAGTGTTTTACTAGTGCTCCAGAGAAGAATAATAAAATAACCTAAATTGAGGTTGACAAACTTTTTTTGTAAAGAGCTGAAGTAAACATTTTTAGTTCTGAGGGCTCCTCAACTTTCCCATTTTGACGATAAGCAGCCATAGACAATATGTAAACAAAAAATGGGCATGGCTGTGTTCATATAAAACTTTATTTACAAAAATCAAACAGACAAACAAAAAGCAGTTTATGAACCCTGATGTATATAAATAAAGAAATATTCACCTTTTGCCTTCAAAAGTTTACAAACAAATGTTTTTTCTGCCTTGGATTTACTTGTGAAGTGTTACTAATCACCCTGTACTTGATTGGAGTTCCCAATAACTACTTCTGTGTTAGAGTAAATGTCAAGTGAAGAGCAATTGAAAAGTTCTTTAAGAATGACTCCTGCAAACTCCAGTGACTATATCTTTATTAATCTGATTATGTAAATACAATCTTCTTTTTTACTCACTAACACTGCCTCAAGTTGGGTCCAACTCATAGTGAACTCTCCTTGGGTTTCTGAGGTGGTATCACTACAGAGGTAGATTGCCCAACCTTCCTTCCGAGGAGTGGCTGGTGGGTTTGAACAGCCAGGCTTCTGGTTAGCAGTCAAATGCCTTAAGCACTGTGTCCCTAAAGAAAAGCTTCCTGATGTTTTCCCATAAAACCACAGAAGTATATTGCACTATTTTCCTTCCATGAAGTGGCTGGTGAGTTTGAACCACCAACCTTCTGATTAGCAATCAAATACCTTGGGCACTGTGTCTCCAGAGTTCCTTTCAACTAATTCTAATATATTTCAATTGAGCACTGACTATGAGCTTAGAATTATACAAAAACAAAACAAAAAAATGTAATACTTAAAGGGCACTTAGTACCTAAGACATCAATACATATCTATAAAAATGTTGTAATAAAATACAAACCACTATAAACACTATTCGAAAAAGTTAAATATATATTTTATATATGTTATTTATCTATAATATACACACACACAAGGAAATTGAAAATCCTGTGTTGGAAGTCCACTTCATTGGAAAAAGTGTGTGCATCAATGAACAATAGGGATATATGCTAAATAAATATCTATTGATGTGCAGATTTACTGAAAAGCTAAGGCTAAAAGGTATTAGAAAATGTTCTTAGTTTGGCAGGTTTCTTCCCATGAATTGATTTTAATCACTATCATTCTATCAAAGAAAGGAGAAGTGTTCAAAATAAAAGAGAGATTCTCTTATTAGTGTAGGGATATGCTCCTTTTTCTGGATATGAATGTGTTTTAGTACTTGTATTACTATTTCACATGTCACATTCTTTGCCAATCATTGAACTGAGAAGTAGAAAGAATGAAAATTTGGTAAATCCACTAAACACCCAGGCATTACAGTTTAATCCATGTATATTAAATATGAATTGAGTAAAATAGAAAATCAACTTTAAAGGACATTGAAACTCTGATAGGAAAATCCTCAGTATACATTTAGAAACTCAGGTTTAGAAACCTGAATATTTGTTTCTAAAGTTTTACTTGAGAATGAAAACACACACAAACAATTTCAAACTGAAAACCTGTCCTATCCTTAAAACTGGCTTGAGAAATATGTACCTTATCCTTAAAAACAAATATTTATTTATCCAAAAATACTTGGAATTCCAAAAGATTTCAATGAACACAGATAAAAACTATGTATACTCAAGCCTGTATGGAAAACTCAGACTTTGATCTTTTCTAATTTCTGGACCAATGTTAAAACAAAATATTTCAACTTGTGCCAAGTGTTTCTACATCCTATGAGACATTTTAAAAGTTAGAAACTCCACTAACACTATTATAGTTAGTTTTTACAAGCTTGTAATTTCCTGAATGAAACAAAACAATCATTCAAAACCCTATGCATATACAAACTATATGTTGCTTCTTGTGTATATGCTCTTATTCATAAAGGAAAGAAATAAATTTGGGCTAAATGAATAAAAAGAGATGACTTTATGAAAATGAAAAATCTGAACTAGACTTTAAATGATTGTTGAATACAAATATGGAAGTTATACAAGCCCTAAAACCCAACCAAATGGAGTTGATTCTGACTCACAGTGCCCCCGCATTGGGTTTCCAAGGTGGTAAATCTTTACCAAAGTAGATTGCCCCATCTTCCATCCATGGAGCACCAACCTTTTGGTTAACAATCAAATGCCTTAGGCACTGTGCCACCAGATCTCATTAGATATGGATATAAATATATAAATATCTAGATAGATATAGATAGATAGATATTTCCACCTCTCATCTCTCACTTTGTCATACTGTAGAGGCTTGTGTGTTTTGGGGATACACACAAGTATTTCAAACACTAGCAGCGTTACCCAAGGTAGACAGGTTTCAACAGAGCTTCCAGACTAAAAAAGAATAGGAAGAAGAGTCAATCTACTTCTGAAAAAACTGGCCACTGAAAACCTTATGAATTAAACATTGTCTGATATACTGCAGAAAGAGAAGTCTCTTATGTTGGGAAGTACTCAAAATACGACTGGGGAAGAACTGGCTCCTCAAAGTGGAATTGACCTTATGATGTGGATAGAGTAAAGCTTTTGGGACCTTCCATTGCTGATGTGCCACAACTCAAAATGAGAAGAAATTGCTGTAAACATCCATTAATAATTAGATCCTGTAATGCACAAATTATGAATCTGGGAAAATTGCAAGTTATCAAAAATGAAGTGGAATGCATAAAGATCAATATTCTGGGCATTAGTGAGCAGAAATGGATTGATATTGACCATTTTGAATCAGAGAATCATATGCTCTCCTAAAAATTGGTAAATTGAAGAGGAATGGCATCACATTCATTGTCAAAAAGAACATTTCAAGATCTATTCTGGAGTACAATTGTGTCAGTGATAAGAGACTACTCATACACCTCCCTGGAAGATCAGTTAATGTTACTTTTTTTTTTTTTCAAATTTACCCACTAATCACTAAAGTCAAAAAGGAAGAAATTGAAAATTTTTAACAAGTTCTGCAGTCTGAACTTAACCAAACATGCAGTCAAGATGCATTGATAATTGCTGGTGATTGGAATGCAAAAGTTGAAAGCAAAGAAACATTAGTAGTTGGAAAATGTGGTTTTGGTGATAGAAATGATGCCAAAGATCTCATGATAGGATTTTGCAAGACCAATGACATATTCATTGCAAATACTTTTTTTCAACAACATAAATGGTGACTATATACAAGGACCTAGCCAGATGAAATATACAGGAATCAAATTGACTACATCTATGGAAAGAGGTGACTCATCAGTCAGAACAAGGGAAGGGACTGACTGTGAAACAGACCTTTAATAGCTCATATGTAACTTTAAATTGCAGCTAAAGAAAATTAGAACAAGTCTACAAGAGCCAAAATATGACCTTAGTATCTTCCACCTGAATTTAGAGACCATCTGAAGAATAGATTTGACACACTGAACACCAAGCATTGAAGACCAGAAAAGTTGAGGACTGACATCAAGAACATCATATATGAAGAAAGTGAGTGGTCACTAAAAAGATAAGAAAGAAAGAAAAGACTAAAATGAATGTCAGAAGAAATCTGAAACTTGCTGTTGAACAGAGAATAGCTAAAGTGCAAGGAAGAAATGATGAAATAAAAGAGCTGAAGAGATCTCAAAGGGTGGCTAGAGAAGACTAAATTATAATAATGAAATGTGCAAAGACCTTGGATTAGGAAACATAAAGGGAGGAACATCTTCAGTATTTCTCAATTTCTCAAGCAGAAAGAACAAAAGAACAAAGTCAAGCCTCCATTTGTGGTATTGAAAGACTTTATGGGAAAAATATTGAATGATGCAGGAAGCATTAAAAAAAAAAAAATGGATGAAATACTAGAGTCACTGTACCAAAAGAATTGGTCAATGTTTGACCATTTCAGGAGGTAGCATATGATTCAGAACCGATGGTACTGAAGGAAGAAGTCCAAGCTGAACTGAAGGAATTTCAAAAACAAGGCTCCAGTAATTGATGGAATACTCACTGAGATGTTTCAACAAACAGATGCAATGCTGGAATAACTCATTTAGTTATTCCAAGAAATTTGGAAGACAGTTACCTGGTCAACTAACTGGAAGAGATCCATATTTGTGCCCATTCCAAAGAAAAGTGATCCAACAGAATGGTGAAATTATCATTAAAATGTCATTAATATAACATGCAAGTAAAATTTTGCTGAAAATAATTCAGAAATGTTTGCAGTAGTATATTCACAGGGAACTGCCTGGATTGAGGGACATCATTGCTGAAGTCAGATGGACCATGACCGAAAGCAAAGATTATCAAATGTTTAGCTGTGTTATGCTGGTTATACAAAGGGATTCAACTGTGTGGATTATAACAGATTATGGGTAATATTGCACAGACTAGGAATTATAGAACATTTCGTTATGCTCTTGTAGAACCTGTACGTAGAACAAGAGGCAGTCATTCAAACAGAACAAGGGGATACTGCATGGTTTTAAGTCAGGAAAGGTGTGAGTCAAGTCTGTATCTTTTCATTATATTATTAAATCTGTAGCTGAGCAAATAATCAGTGAAGCTGGATTTTATGAAGAAGAACACCATGTCAGAATTGGAGGAGATTTCATTAATAACCTGTGATATGCAGATGACACAATTTTGTTTTCTGAAAGTGAAGTTGACTTGAAGTGCTTACTGATGAATATCAAATACTGCAGTCTTGAGTATGGATTACACCTCACTATAAGGAAAACAAAAATCCTCACAACTGGACCAATAAGTAACCTCATGAAAAATGGAGAAACAATTGAAGTTGTCCAAGATTCCATTTTTCTTGGATCCACAATCACAACCCATAGAAGCAACAGTCAAGAAATCAAATGCACTGGGCATTTAGGCAAATGCATTGGGCAAATCTGATGCAAAAGATCTCCTTAAAGTGTTAAAGAACAAAGTTGTCACTTTGCAGACCAAAGTGTGCCTGACTCAAGTCATTGTCTTTTCAATAGCTTCATATGCATGTAAAACATGGACAATGAATAAGGGAAATTGCAGGTTTGATGCATTTGAGTGGTGATGTTGGCAAAGAATATCGCATACACCATGAAATATCAGAAGAATGGACAAATCTATCTTGGAAGAAGTACAGATGGAATGCTCATTAGAAGTGAGAATGACCAGACTTCATCTCTTATATTTTGGTAATTAAACAGAATCGCAAGCATGTAAAAGCTGGACAGTGAATGAAGAAGATTGAAAAAAAATGATGTATTTGAATTGTGTTGTTGGCAAAGAATATTGAAAATACCATGGACTTCCAGAGAGAAGACATCTGTTTTGGAAGAAGTACAGCCAGAATGCTCCATAAAAGTGTGAATGGAAAAATTTGTCTCATGTATATTGGTCATGTTTTCAGAACGGACCAATTCCTGAAGAAGGACATCATGCCTGGTAAAGTAGAAGGTCAGGAAAAAATGGGATGACCCACAGTGAGATGGATTGACACAGTGGCTGCAATGGTGGACCAAAGCATAGCAAAGATTGTGGGGATGGCATACGACCAGGCAATATTTCGTTCAGTTGTGATAGGGTCACTATGAGTAAGAACCAACTCAATGGCACCTAACAACCTCTCTCTCTGTCTCTCTCTCTCTCTGTCTCTCTCTCTCTCTGTCTCTCTCTCTCTCTCTCTCTGTACACATACATCACTATAATTTATATATTAGGTATATATAATATACTATACCCACTGCCATTGAGTCAATTCCAACTCATAGTGACTCTATAGGACAGTGTAGAACAAGGCTGTAAATCTTTATGGAAGCAGATTACCTCATCTTTCTTCAGCAGAGTGGCTGGTGGGTTCAAATTGCCAACCTTTTTGTTAGCAGCTGAATGCTTTAAACACTGTGCCGTTAGAGCTCCTTATCATGTATAATATTCATGTGTATTATACTTTGATAAAAACTACTACTCATCTGTCAGCTTATCATACTGTAGTGGCTTGCATGTTGCTGTGAGGCTGGAGGCTATGCCACTGATATTTCAAATACCTCCAATGTTACCCATTGTGGAAAGGTTTCAGTGGAGTTTCCAGACTAAGACAGACTGGGAAGAAGTAAAGGGCCATCTACTTCTCAGAAAATTGTCAAGTGATAACCTTATGAATAGCAGTGAAACACTGTCTAATATATTACCAGAAATTTTTACAAATAACTTTGAAAAAAATTATCTGATATAGTTCCTAAATATGAGTTCCTCAGGTCAAAAGACACTCAAAATATGACTAGGGAATAGGTGCCTCCTCAAAGAAGAGTTAATCTTAATGACAGGTGTGATGGTTAAGTTTGTGTGTCAACTTGGCTAGGCCTAGTTGAGTTGCTGGGCAGCTGAATGTAGTATTCCCTATAAGGAGACTGATAATTAACTCCATGGTGGAATCTACTGGGAGCAGCTGAGTAGCTAGCTGCCTTTGGATATATGGTCTGCTTACCGTATATAAGAAACAGCTTTGGGAATGTTCTCTAGCTTATGACATGTTTGAACACTGCATGTAGCTGTGTCGTTTTTCAGCAGCCTGCCATGCTTTGCCAATCTTGGGAATTTCAATTGACTTGAATTAATGACTGCCGTGTGGTTTGGTAACATCGGGACTGTGCCTTTTTAGTTGTCAACCTTGAGTTTGTCAGCCTCAGCAGCCTGCAGCTGAGTGAAGAAAAGCCTCCAGTTTCAGTGGGCTGGGAGCAGGAGGCAGAGCTGCAACCCAAGGTTGAAGGGCTTTCACCCAACCTCTAGAGTCTGGCACTTTGAACTTGGACTTAAAGTCTCCAAATTGTAAGAATAAACAGTTTGTTAAAGCCATCCCACTTGTGGTATATTACTGTCAGGGCAGTACTAGATAACAAGAACAACAAGTGTGGAGTAAAGTTTTCAAGACCTTCATTTGTTGTTGGGGCTTGATTCAATATGGGAAGAAAGAGCTGCAAACATTCATTAATAATTGGAACACTGAATAATTGGAACATAGGCTAAGAGGCTGTCATTCAAACAGAACAAAGGGGTATTGCATGGTTCAAAATCAGGAAGGGTGTGCATCAGGGTTATATCCTTTCATCATACTTATTCAATATCTATGCTGAGCAAATAACCCAAGAAGCTGGACTACATGAAGAAGAACACAGCATCAGGATTGGAGGAAGATTCACTAAGAACCTGCCATATGCAGGTGACACAGCCTTGCTTGCTGAAAATGAAGATGACTTAAAGCACTACTGATGAAGATCAAAGACTACAGTCTTGAGTATGGATTACACCTCAAAGTAAAGAAAACAAAAATCTTCACAACTGGACCAATAAGCAACATCATTATATACTGAGAAAAGATTGAAGTTGTCAAAGTTGTCATTTTACTTGGATCTACAATTAACAACAATGGAAGCAGCAGTCAGGAAGTCAGAAATCATATTGTACCGGGCAAATCTGCTGTAAAAGACCTCTTTAAAGCATTAAGAATCAAAGATGTCACTTAGAAAACTAAGGTGCACCTAACCCAAGCCATGGTATTTTCAATTGCTTTAGATCAATGTGAAAGCTGGACAATGAATAAGGAAGACCAAAGAAGAATTGATGCTTTTGAATTATGGCATTATGAAAAGTACTGAAAATACCATGGACTGCCAGAGGAATGAGCACCCATGAACTGTCCTGGAAGAAATGTAGCCAGAAAGCTCCTTGGAAGCAAGAATAGCCATATTTCATCTCACCTACTTTGGTCGTGTTGTCTGAAGGAACCATTCCCTGGAGAAAGATATCATGCTTGGTAAAATAGATTTGTTGTTGTTGTTGTTAGATGCTGTTGAGTCATCTGCAACTCATAGCGACCCTATGTACAGCTGAACAAAACACTATCTGGTCTTGTGCTAGCTCCACAATCCCTGCTATACTTGAGCCTATTGTTGCAGCCACTGTGTCAACCTATCTAATTGAGGGCCTTCCCCTTTTTCATTGACCCTCCACTTTACCAAGTGAATATTTTCCATTGGTGTTGATTATAGAACCAAGTAATATGAAGTCTTTGACAGCTTCAATCTTTTCTCCATTTATAGTGATGCTGCTTATTGGTCCTGTTGTGAGGATATTTCTTTTCTTTACTTTGAGATGTATACTACAGATTGTAATCTTCAATCTTCATCAGTAAGAGCTCCAAGTCACCCTCACATTCAGCAAGCAAAGTTGTGTCATCAGTGTATTGCAGGTTGTTAATTAGTCTTCCTCCAATCCTGATGCTACACTCTTCATATAATCCAGCTTCTCGGATTATTTGCTCAGCAAAGAGATTAAATACATGTGGTGAAAAGATACTACCCTGACACACTCTTTTCTTGATTTTAAACCATGTAGTATCCCCTTGTTCTGTTCAAATAACAGCCTTTTGGTCTATGTACAGGTTCCTCCTGAGTACAATTATGTGTTCTAGAATTCCCATTCTTCTCAATTTTATCCATAATTTGTTATGATCCACACAATCAAATGCTTTTTCATAGTCAATAAAACACAAGTAAACATCTTTCTGATATTCTTTGCCTTGAGCCAAGATCTATCTGACATCAGCAATGATATCTCTCATTTTATGTCCTCTTCTGAATCCAGCTTGCAATTCTGGAAGTTCTCTGTCAATATACTGCTGCAACCATTTTTGAATTGTCTTCAGTAAGATTTTACTTGTGTGCAATATTAATGATATTGTTTGATAATTTCCACATTCTGTGAGATCACCTTTTTTGGGAATGGGTACAAATATGGATCTCTTCCAGTCAGTTGGCCAGGCAGCTGTCTTCCATATCTCTTGGCATAGCTGAGTGAGTGCTTCCAGCACAGCATCTGTTTGTTGCAATATCTCAATGGATATTCTGTCAATTCCTGGAGCTTGTCTTTTACCACTTCCTTCACTGCAGCTTCGACTTCTTCCTTCAATATCCTTGGTTCTTGATCTTTCATATGCCACCTCCTGAAATGGATGAAGATCAGCCAGTTTTTTTTTGATACACTGACTCTGTGTATTCCTTCCATCTTCGTTGGATCTTTACTGCATCAGTCAATATTTTGCCCATAGAATCTTTCAATATTGCAACTCTAGGCTTAAATGTTTTCCAGTTCTTTCAGCTTGAGAAATGCTAAATGTGTTCTTCCTTTTTGATTTTCTGACTCCAGGTCTTTGAACATTTCACTGTAATTACTGACTTTGTCTTCTTGAGCTACTGTTTGAAATCTTCTGTTCAGCTCTTTTATCTTATCATTTCTTCCATTTCCTTTAACTAATTTTCACTCAATAGTAAGTTTCAGAGTGTCTTCTGACATCCATTTTGATCTTTTCTTTCTTTCCTGTCTTTTTAATGACCTTTTGCTTTCTTCATAGATAATGTTCTTGATGTCATCCCACAATTCCTCAGGTTTTCAGTCATTGCTGTTCATTGCATCAAATCTATTCTTTAGATGGTTTCTAAATTCAGGAAGGATGTATTCAAGGTCATATTGTGGCTCTCGTGAACTTGTTTTAATTGTCTTCAACTTCAACTTGTACATGCATATGAGCAGTTGATGGTCTGCACTATAATCAGCTCCTAGCCTTATTTCGGCTGAAGATATTGAGCTTTTCTATCGCCTCTTGCCACAGATGTAGTCAATCTGATTCCTGTATCCCTGTTGTTTGTGTTGTTGAAAAAAGGTATTTGCAATGAATATATGTCTTTGGTCTTGCAAAATTCTATCATGTGATCTCCAGTGTTATTTCTATCACCAAGGCCAAATTTTGAATAATTTGAAAAAATGTATAATAATTTTGAAAAATGTATTTTGAATAACTTTGAGTAATGAAATAGAGGGTCAGTGAAAAAGGGGAAGATCCTCAACAGGATCGATTGACATAATGGCTACAAAAATGGGCTCAGGAATAGGAAGCATTGTGAGAATGGTGCACCACAAGGCAGTGTTCCTTTCTATTGTACAAAGGTTCACTATGAGTTGGAATCAACTCAACAGCACCTAACAACAACAACCACAACTGATAATAATAAAAGCCAAAGTCTATTCAGGTCTGTTAGGTCTTAAGGATGACTGAAAGTAAATGAAAAGAGAAGGAAACATTAGAAATTATAAAATTATAAGAAGTCTTAGCACAAAACAGAATTTAACAAGCCTTGTTGTTGTTGTTGTTATGGGCCATCGAGTCATCTCTGACTCATAGCGATCTTATGTACAACAGAACAAAACACTGCCTGGTCTTGTGCCAGCCTCAAGACCACTACTATACCTGAGACCATCACTGCAGCCACTGTGTAAATCCATCTCTTTGAGGGCCTTCCCTTTTTTTGTTGACCCTCCAATTTACCAAGCATGATATCCCTCTCCAGAGAATGGTGTCTTCTGACAACATGATAAAAGTAGGTGAGATGAAGTCTGGCCATTCTCACTTCCACGGACCATTCAGGCTGCACTTCTTCCAGGATAGATTTGTTAGTTCTTTTCACAGTCCACAGTACTTTCAGCATTCTTCTCCAAGAACAGAACTCAAAAGCATCAACTCTTCTTCATTCCTCCTTATTCTTTGTCTAGTTCTCATCTGTATATGAGGTGACTGAAAATGCTATGCCTTGGGTTAGGGGCATCTTAGTCTTCAAGGAGATATCTTTGCTCTTCATCACTTGAAGAAGGTCTTTTGCATCAGATTTGTGCAATGTAATACATCTTTTGATGTTTTGACTGCTGCTTCCGCTGGCATTGATTGTAGAATCAAGCAATATGAAGTCTTTAACAACTTCAATCTGTTTTCCATTTATCGTGATGTTGCTTTAGTTGTGAGGATTTTTGTTTTCTTTATATTGAGGTGTAATCCATACTGCAGACTGTGGTCTTTAATCTTCATCAGTATGTGCTTCAAGTCATCCTCACTTTCAGCAAGCAAAGTTGTGTCATCAGCATATCTCAGGTTGTTAATGAGCCTTCCTCCTATCCTGATCTCACATTCTTTTTCATATAGAAAAGCTTTGGCTGTTATTATTTTCAGAAATCCTGATGTTGCAACAATTAAGTGATTGACTGCTAAACTGAAAGTTGGCTGTTCAAACCCACCTATCAGTTTTGTGGGAGAAAAACCTGGTGATTTAGTTCCATAAATATTACAGCCAAGGAAACCCAATGGGGGCAGTTCTAATCTGTCACATGGGGTCACTATGAATGGGAATCAATTTCATGGCACCCTATAACAACAATGTTATTATTATCACATGGGGTAATAAATTCACAGACAAGAATACCAAGGCCCTGAATGGTATAATGATTTGTTCCATGTTGTGCAAGACAGTCACTCATAGCCAAGCCTCTTTCTAGTAAACTGTGATTAAGAAAGATAAGCTTAGACTGTTGTAAATGGTGTTCCTGGTAAGCTAGGTTGGAGGGACTGTGTAGTGGCCTTGCACATTAATAGCTTAAAAGTAAATATAGACTTTACATGGAAAGGGAACACACAACACTTTACCTTCTATTCTGGACAAATTACCCAAAAGTCTCTATCCCAAAACTAAATATTAGCATGTTTTTATTTAAGAATACAGATTCAAGCATCAAGCAGTTTGGGCTTGAGTTCCAGGTCAGCCATTTAAAGACTGTGAAACCTCTAATTTACTAAACTGACTCAATTTCCTCATCTTCAAAATAGAGCACACTTCATATATATGTGAGGATTAAATCATTTGATGTCTACAAAGAGATTAAACCAGTGTCTGGCTCAGAGCAAGAACTCAATAAATGATACCTATAATTACCACTTGCCTTTATTATTCCCAGTATCTATCTTAGAAAGGAGAGAGATCAGTGCAAACTAGATTAATTAGATTAGATACAGTGCTAACATGTTTTAATCATTTTGAATCTACCTAACTTGGCATCACCGCTCCTTAGAAACTTAGAAATGTTATGAACAGGAATACAGTTGAATAAGGTAGATAAAATACAGTGAAACCTGTGAAAGCCCAAACCAAGAGACTGCCCTGCTTTTCTGTCTCACAAGTTTTTCACCTTTGACGGTGCAGTCTTACCCCGTTTCCTAGTAGAGGAAAATGTGTGGGTTTTCCTTTCTGACAAGTTTCAGCTTTAGCAGGTTGTATGTTATATTTACTTTTCTGTTCTCTATCTTACAACCCCACTACTATGAAAGTAAAGAAAAAATGAAGTATTAAAAGATATACAAAATTATAAAATAAGGACAATAACAAAAGAAGAGGAACTGAACACAGACAAGAAATATTTGGAAAATTTTGAATGATAGAAAGTACACAGTTCAAGAGTAACTATTGACAGAACAGCAATGTTGAAAAATGATTTCCTGTAGTGCAAGCCAATTTTCATCACAAGATCCTAGAAAGGATCTTAAATCTGAAGCACTAAAAAACTCAAACTCACTGCCATCGAGTTGATTCTGACTCACAGTGACCCTCATTGGGTTTCCAAGGCTGTAAATCTTTACAGAAGCTTAAAAATGGATACAGAATTTACATGGAAAAGAAAGACACAACAATCTGCCTTCTATTCTGGCCAAATGCAATTTAAAAAAATAAAATAAAAACCTATCTCAAAAGTAGACATTAGCATGCCTCAGCTTTCTCCCATGGGGTAGCTGGTGGGTTCAAACTACAGACCTTTCAGTTAGCAGCCAACCTCTTTAACCACTGAGCTCTTAATTTAGTCTTCACAGTGTATTTAATATTAGTTTCCTGCTTTTGAGTTGCCATTGCCATTACCTTATTATTTTCACTTAAAAAAGTGAAATGGCATCCTGCCTGATTGCCCTCCTTCCAGTTCTCTACCACTGAAAGAAAAGATAACTGTTATCAGAATCCAGTAACTAATTGCCATCAAGTTGATTCTGACTTATGGTGAACCCATGCAGATCAGAGGAGAACAGTGTTCCATAATATTTTCAGTAGGTAACTGGGGAAGTAGATTGCCAGGCCTTTCTTCTGAGGTGACTTTGGGTGGATTTAAACCTCCAATCTTTTAGTTAGCAGACAATGTACTAACTGTTTGCAGCACCCAGGGGCTCTGTTGTCAGAATAATTTTCTCAAAACTTCTTTATTTATTCTTTATGTCATTCCATAGAAGACCTATGTAGAAAATCAAAGCAAAAAGATAATATTCCTTTCTACCAGTCTTTAATGGCTTGCCATTATTCACAGAACAAAAGCCAAATGCCATATTTTTTATGACTATATCATCACCACATCTCCACCAATTCAACTTTTTGAATTGACCAGACCTCTTGCCATATACAATCCAACAAGTATTTTCTTAGCTTTGAACATTTGTTCATATTTTTGTACCTGCCAAGAAGCCTGTTCCTTCTACCTCTGCTTGAGAAAACTTGAAACACTTCCCACATTTTGAGGTAAAATGTAAATCTTCCATCCTTCAGAAAGCCTTTCTTGATCTCCCAGTTATAATTAAAAAACTAACTTTTTATTGCATCCACCCCAAATATTGTATATACCTCTGCCCAGCATGGCTCACACTGACTGGCAGGCAAATTATTTGTGCACATCTCCATCATTAAATTACCACCTGGAGTGAGTTAAATTATGTACCTCAAAAAAGACATATCCAAGTCCTAACTCTTGGTACTTGTGAATGTGATTTTATTTGGAAACAGAGTCTTTGCAGACACAATCAAGTTAAGATGAAGTCATTTCAGATTAGGGTAGGCCGTGACTTCAAGGACCAGTATACTTATAAAAAGAAGAGGAGACACACAGAAACACACATGTAAGCAAGAAGGCCATGTGTAGATGAAGACAGAGATTGGTGCTATGCAGCCACAAACCAAGGAATGCCCAAGAATGCCAGGAGCCCCCAGAAGATGGAAGAAGCATGGAAGGATTCTTCCCTAGAGCCTCCAGAGGGAGCATGGCTCTGCCAACACCTCCTCGCCTCCAGAACTGTGAGAAAATAAATTTCTGTTGCTTTAAGCAATCCAGTTTGTGGTCATTTGTTATGGTAGCCATAGCAAACTCAAACATATTTTGATACTGGTAAATAGAGTGTTGCTATAACAAATACATAAAACTGTGGAAGGGGTTTTAGAATTGGGTAATAAGCACTGACTAGAAGAATTTTGAGGCACATAATAGAAAAATCCTAGACTGGCTTGAAGAGACTCTTGGTAGAAATAGGAAAATTGAAGGTAGTTTTGGTGAGGGGTGAATGAAGTCAGGAGAACTGTAAAGAAAGCTTGTATTGTCTGAGAGAAAAATTATATATATATATATTCAGACCACACACACACACACACACACACACACACACATAAAACCAGAAGGATCCAGAATGATGTTGATAGAAATATTGACATTAAAGGTGCTGCTGATGAAATCTCAGGAGGAACGTGTTATTGTACACTGGGGAAAATAATCCTTTTTATAAAATGACAGAGATTGGAGTTATGCTTTCACAAATCAAGGAACATTAAAAAGCTAGAAAGAGACAAGGAAAGATTTTAGAGCCATCAGAGTGAGTGTGTCAGGGCTGGTTTTGGTGCAAATACTTTAATGGGATAAGAAAATTTTGAAATGAATTCTTTGCTTAGTATTGTTTTGAATTCAAAGATGAGAAATATCAGATTCATGTTTCTTTATTGGATAGGAATTCAGAACATTTATTTGCTAAGATGGGTTAAAATAAGCATGAGTCATTTTTAAACCTTAAAAAAAAAAAAAAAAGACAGACCAGTTATTATTTTTTCAAAAGTTTTCATTCTGAAAGTGTGTCTACTTTAGGTATATACTCATGTATTAGATATTCATGTATTAGGCAACTCCTATAAACCAGAACCTAGGTTAGTGTTAAAATGGTCAATTTTATTCAAATTTCCATTAAATAAGTACAACAAGCATATAACATGGTTTTCATGTGGCTCAAGGAAACAATTACTGAAATGGATCTTTTGTATTTTCTACATTCTAACAACAGAATAAGAAGTATACTGAATCATAGAATAATATAAGGGGTATTCACAACTGAATCCCTTATTCTAACAAAAGATAGAATGTAGAAGTCAAAGTAACTAATATGATCTGAGTTTTTTAACACCTCCCACATGTAAGCCTTTCTGAATGAGTCTGTTTCAACTTATCAAATCACTGTGAAATCTCTCTCGCTCTCTCTCCCTCTCTTGCCGCATCTCAAGTAAATCATGAGATGCTCTGACTTTGCACAGGATTAGTATCCTAGCTATATGTACTATGAAATCAAGCACAGATTTAAAGATTCAATTGGGGCTGATGAGGTGAGAAGCCACTGTGACCATTCTTTGGGGAATTTGAGGATTACAAAAAGAAACGAAAAGCTGTGTACTCAACTGGGGAAATGGAAGTTTAGATTTCCAGACTATGTAGACTAGGTGTCAATAACAGTGTGGAAACCATTGTTTGACTGTGTTTATTCTGTTTGGGTTTAATTCCATTAAACAGATACATGAACAACAGCAACAACTTTGGACCATTATGTGTGAAGCACTCTACATGGATGTATACTATCCACAGAGAATAAGAGAACAGAACAATAGACAAGTCAAAACCCCATACACATAAAACTTAATTCTGATGAAGGAGATAAATATAACCAGATATTAGTGTAGGATGTGGCAAAATATGGTAAATACTCCAAAAGTGATGTACAAATGCTATGGGAGGGAAGGATGGCATTTGTGTGCTTTTTAGGGAGGTCAATTAGGAAAGAATTCCCTGAGGAATTGACACTCACACTGTATTGTAATTAATTGGTGATATTTGAGTAAGTTGAAAACTGAAGTGGAAATTACAAAGTACTTTCCAAGCAAGGAGGATATAACAAAGCAAAACTAAACATAGAAGTTCTAAAGTATTATCTCTTTTCAAGTAAAGAAAAGAAGATAAATGAAAGCTGTATATCTTTTCTTTATGTTTTCAAGAAAGAATTGAACTTGCTATCCCCAAATTTCATAATGACACTATTCCTCTATAATGAGTATGAAGTGTATGTTGATATATCCCCATTCATTATGTGAAATTCAGACTGGGTTGTTAGCTAGCAATTTGAAAAATATTAAAGCTCTTTTTTCTCTTGTAAAGTTTAGAAAATAAACATTTTTTTTGGAAAAAAAAAAGTACTGCATATATAATACAGTTGGTACTTGTAAGAACCACATAGCATCCATGGTTTACCTGGACTCTGAGATAGCTGTAGTCCTCTTGCTCCAAGTAGGTGATATTCTATGATGGATGCAGAATGAAAAAAAGATGTTGCAGTCACTGAACATCTGGACTAAAAAATGTTAAGAGGAGGCAAATAAGCCAAAACATGTGTGCTTTCCAGCTGTGAGCATGCTGAGTCAGTCTGATTCTTAACTTTCTGATTTGTATGTAAGATAAGTATTTCTTAATGTTAGATCATGTATTTGTAACTATATGTTTGTATGCTAAGTTTTTATAGATATAGTGCAGCATCTTTCACATATTTGTAAAATGTAAAAACTTGTAAAACCTCAAGCTTTGAAAATCATTGTATTTTAAATTTCTCAGAATATAATTATGACAAACTTAAACACAATTGCATATATGACAAACTCTTATAATTTCCATGTATGCCAAATACTTTAAAATATTACTTCTGAAGGAACTTGAATATTTTAAATTTTTCAGATGGGTCAAAAGTTATATGAATAGTGGAGTAAAACAGCAAAACTCATGAATATGATTACTATATCTTTAAGAAAAGAAGAAAGATGCTTATACGGAACATTGGAACTTTTCCATAAATTTCTGAATTCCTCAAAATCTGAATAAGTCAATATTAAAATAATATAGAGCTATATAGGCCAGGCTTAAGACACATATGCCTGAATATAACTCATGAATAATATGTTCTGAAAACTCTCCTTTATGATGATTCTTTGAAAGATAGCATAGTATAAACACCTCTACAAAAAAAAGGGAGGTGAATCAGGAATTGAAGGACCTGTTTTTTTGTGGTTTTTTTGCCAGTTAATTGGAACCAGTCTCTGCAACTCTATGAGTATGTTTATTCTGGTATAGATTCATGCAAGAATGAAATGAAATGGAACAGGCATTGTGAGAGTTTAATACTTCAAACATAGTAGGTGTTCATTAAGTGTTAGTTTATTTCCTCCATTCTGTAATACAGAAATAAATAAGGAGGGCTGAGTTGGACCTAAAAGGGACCGTTGGGCTCTCTTTTGAGAACAGTACACAGGGAATTAGCCCGGCATAGGCACACAATTACAGCTCATTAACAAAAAGGAGAGTGCTTGCAGACCAACTTCCTTTCCCAGACTTCCAGGAAAGAATGTTTAGCATACTGCTCAGTCTATTTCTTATTTATTATGATTAGTTTTACTTTTACAGTGTTCAAACAGTCTTAAAGGTTTAAATGTAACTACCTCCTGTTTGTTTATGAATCTACATAGTCACTGGCTTGACTACTTGCTTTTAGAAAGGATGCAGGATAAATTTATATGATTTGTATTTTAAATTCTTTGCCCTCCACCTCACCCCTACAATGAAATCTAAAGCATTTCTGTGGCTTTTGCCATAAACATCTATTATAGACAACTTAAGATCAACTTCAGGTAGAGCTGAACTTGAAGACATTCCAATAATGATTTAGCACAAAATCTCCAAAACCTGACGGGTCTTTATTTATTTAACCCTTTATTTGTGCTTGGGATATTGTATTATAAATGGTTAAAAAATTGAAACTGTATCTAGATAACAGAAATTCCAGATAGATTATTTCTTTTTATGATTATTATTAGTTTAGGTCTCTTTAACATCTGTCATATCTTATTAAAATTCATCAAGCTAAACACAGCTGTTATTCCATAGAAATGTGGGAATAAGGAGGGGAGGAAGTGAGAAAAGTATTTTTTTCAAGGGGAACATTAGGAGAAGAAGAAAGAAGTGAGTTTTAATGTTATTTAATTTGGGTATCTCAGGATGTTCTTGGATGACTTGAGAAATGCAATGTAGCAGACAGACAGATACAATAAGTCTAAATTCAAAGCACCTCTTAGAAAAAATACATTTCAGTCACCTTGTGAACCAGGGAAAATTTTACTAAAGTGTGTTCCTGTTTCTCAAAGAGATGTTTATTTCTGTGTGTACTCATTTAGTTTCCTTTTTCCCCTAAAAGCATGAATACTGATCATATAGCACACCATTTCCTAAAGAATTTGCATACACACATACAAAGTGAAATAGTAATCTATGTCTACAGGCTATGAGATGGCCAGTGATATCATCAAACATAAGTAAAAAGAGATTCATAGCCACTAAATCAGTATTTCTTAGTCATTCCTATCCTGCTTCTCTCAGTCAGTAGCATACACCGATCTGTATTACAAGTTAAAATATATTTTTAAAGGTATTTTCCCTTACCAAACAAGTCTGTTAAGATGATCTGGAAAATGAACAGAAACTAGTATTCAAATTTTAGTTCCTTCCAAAATATGATCACAGGGAATTACCAGATGTACCATCTTCCTCTCCACCTTTCTCCTCTCAGTTCATTTTTGTGAAAACAAGAGCAAGGCAGAATATTGTTTCATCTTTTACTTAAATGAAAGCACCTTAAATGAATGCAAAGCCAGTCTATTCATCTTCCAACCACCTAACAATTCCATATGTGCAAGATCTTTGTGGGCTGTAACACTGAAATCAACAGTTGCATTTATCACGTTTTTATTTAAATTTTAATGCAACATAAAAGGAGAATGAAAGGGTCTATAATAGATTTAGGAAACATTTCAAAAAGTGAATAGAATCTTGTTCAAGGGAAAAATCTATTATAGACAATTTAGGATCAACTGCAAGTAAAGTTGAACTTAAAGACATTCAAATGATTATTTAGCACAAAATCTCCAAAACCTGACTGATCTTGCTAGTGAGTGAAAACAGCATGGTGACATACATTATTTACTCAAAATGTCAAGGTTTTCTTCTCTTCAGCCTTCTGGTTAGCAGTCAAATGCCTTAGGCACTACAGCACCAGAGATCCCTAAAGGGATAGCCAGACACCAGGTGGGGAGTGGCTGGTGGATTTGAACTCCCAGGCTTGGGTGTGGCAGGTGACTGCCCTAGGCCTGAGGCCATTATTCTATGTAAATGCTAACACATTTGAGACTCTGAGAAACAAAATTCGGACATATATTCACTATTCAAGTGCTTCTGTTGACCTTTCTAAGTGGAAGAAACCATTCTGATAGGATGAGACGGCAGTGTAAGTGGGAGAACCAAATGCAGCCAAGCTTTCCACCTGTAATGCTAAAGGCTCTTCTTAACTATAGACGGCATATTTCTCTGATCCTTTTGGGTGCAACTGCTGTTATTCCTGTTTCTCTAATCTTACTAGACTCATTAGGAGATTCTTCAAAAGATCAGAAAGGCAGGTACAGTAATGTAGTCTCAACTCTGGCTGGTCTAAGTGGGATCAACATCCAGTGCATTTAACTCAGATAGCACTGTTACTAGCAAAAGGAGTTGACGGTTGCAGAGGCTGAGAATATGTAGGAAAATGTGGGTTCATAAAGCTGCGCAAGAACACTCCTTTGCTTATTTCCACTGAAGGTTTAGCTCTGGTGAATATTCAGGAAAACAATATTAATTCCGCTGCTTCAGAGGCTCTGTGGGGAAATCTGATAAATATCTGATTAAATTTGTCTCCAACATAATTACATTAAAGTCAAACTTACTTAACTTTTTGTATGCTTGGTTATCTCTGCACAGCCAAAAAGATGTTAATTGGCACCCTAGTTTCTAAAGTATTTATACTAGTGGTGGTTTATTAAGTTCAAGTTTTAAAATGCAAATAAGAAGTGATTGAAGCTATTTTATTTTTTAAAAAAGTTAACAATTCAACTTTGAAGTTTTCTCTTTTAAATGAAGGCTGCAAACTTTTTAGTTTACATTGATTTTTTTAAGTTAATCCTTTAAGGAATATCATTTAAAGAGATACTTTGTGTGAATAAAGATATTCTTTATATTTCTAGAAATTAGAAAATAGAGCTAAGGTCATTTCAAAACATGAGGGTGACTATGCCCTGCTCACTCTGTTAGCATTACAAAAGATTTTTTCCTTGAAGGTTTATCATAGGGAAAGGTTCCACATACTTGAGTTATTTTGCCCAACTCCAATTTCTTGAGCGTGCTCTCAAATAAACTTATAATTTAACAGAAAATACAAGAAATGAAAAATAACACAAAAGTAGCATTTTTAAGAATGGAAACTCAAGGTGTTAATTACTATATATACAAAAAAAAAAAAAAAAAGGCTATCTACAACCTGTCTCCATATCCTTGAGAATCTTGATGAACTTCTATATGCAAATAAAGCAGGATGTAAAAGTGAGAGTTTCTTCTGTTGCCTCAGTTTTGGATGAAGCCCTAAAGTTAAGACAAACAATTTTAGGTGCAAAAACATATATTCATAATTTGCTAAGTGGTGGCACTAAATGCAGTCCAGGATACCATAGACAAAGGAGCTCTGGTGGCATAGTGGTTGAACATCTCGGCTGCTAACCAAAAGGTCATCAGTAAGAACCGACCAGCTGCTGAGAGAAAGATACAGCAGTCTGCTTCCATAAATTTTATAGCCTTGGACACCAAATGGAGCAGTTCTACAAGGTTGCTCTGAGTTGGATTCCACTCCACAGCATCAGCTTATTTTGGGTTATACTATAGACCGTTATCCATTTATAGGATATATAGAAGGAGTCTGGTGGCCTAGTGCCTAAGGCATTTTACTGCTAACCAGAAGACCAGTGGTTCAAACCCACCAGCCACTCCTGGGAAGGAAGATTGGGCAATCTAATCTACTTCCATAGAGATATTGCCTGGGAATCTCAAGGAGGGGTTGCTATGAGTCAGACTGACTCAACAGTAGAGAGAGTTTTTTTTTTTTTTTTAAATAGGAGTCATGACCTACAGAGGTGAATTGGTTGAGATGATTTGTTTAGAGAGACTATTGTGTCTTTGTTTTCATCTGAACACCAGGAGCTTTTGACCTCTGTCTACAAGTAGGTGACAGGAGAAGCCACTGGCCACAGAGACAAAAGACAATGCTACACTGGGATTAGCCTACAGATCCCAGAATGAGCCCAGCAAAGAAGCTTGTGTTTCCTGTAGGCCAGATTTAGCCCAGTGGAAGGGAGAAGAAATTGCATTCTTTCAGAGGAAGCTTGTCCATAAAGACAGCTTGGAATAATGATGTAGACCTTATAAAGGGATGCATTATATAAATTAAATATATTCTATAATTTTGGTTCCACCAAGATATTAAGTGGTAGACATAGAATATGAACTTGCTTGTCTGAAACATAGTAAAAATTCAATTTGAACTGTGTTTTCTCTATAATGGTAAATCTTAAAAATGTAATATATGCTAAGACTCTGCTTTTTTTTTTTGTTTGTTTGTTCTTTGTTAATTTATTGAATTTCTATTACATGCCAAAAAAATTACTAGTTGCTGGGGATGCAAAGGCAAACAAGTCATGGAGGCTACCTTCAATGGACATGAAGGATGAGGGTCATAAACTATTTATTTATATATCTTCTCTTCTTTTCGCTACCTTTATGTTAACAGTCCTTCCTGCAAATATTTAAGAACCTCTTGTGCTTCTGTACCATCATCTCTAGTTAGCAATCCAGACCTCTGCCTTCTGCTCAGTCCTCATTCCTCCATCATATCTTGTCTGAGTACCTTTTCTGCATATTCTATACTGCTTAAAGACTTTCTCTGTCTTTGCTCCAATTTAATTGTCATTGAACCACTGAGGCAACAATTACTGGATAATAGTCCAGAGATATCCGAATAATGGAAAAGAGGTAGTGAGACATAGATTCATTCTCTAAGGCCAGAACAGTAAGTAGCTCATGGATATCAAATCAACCATCAAACTAAAGACACTGGAAGTAATTTGGAAGTAGCTGATGATACCAGTTGGGTAAGAATCACCTTTTGTTTTTGCTGTGTCACAAATAAGCCTTGTGGGAACACATTTTATCTTTATAAAATTAGCAAATAATACTATT
>NW_006921799.1:967361-973636 GCF_000298275.1 Orycteropus afer afer
TTTTATTCATATCATATTTCAGATTCCTAGGTGCAATCCTCACATTGAGAAAAATATGTTAAGACTCCATGCTCTTACCATGAAGAAAGCAATAGGTCATCAAAAGACAGGAAAATAAGAAAAGACAAAACCAAAATAGATTTCAGAAGAGACACTGAAACTTGCTCTAGATGTTTAGAAACTTGCTCTAGATGCTCTAGAACAGCTAAAAAAAATGGGAACAAAGAAGAAACAAAAGAACTGAACAGAAAATTTCAAATGATGGCTTAGTGGGCAAAAAAAGTATAATGAAATGTACAAAGACCTGGAATTAGAAAACCAAAAGGGAAGAACATGCTCAATATTTCTCAAGCTGACAGAACTGAAGAAAAAATTTGAGCTTTCAGTTGCAATGCTGAAGGATTCAATGGGCAAAATATTGAACTATGCAGGAAGCATCTGAAAAAGATGGAAGGAAAACAGAGCCACTGTACCAGAAAGAATTGGTTGGGATTCAACCATTTCAAGAGATAGCATATGATCAAGAACCAATGGCATTGAAGGAAGAAGTTCAAGCTGCACTGAAGGAATTGGCAAAAACAAAACAACAACAACAAAGCAACTCCAGGAATTGACAGAATACCCACTGGGTGTGTTTCAAAAAATGGATGCAGCACTGGAAGTACTTAGTGGTTTATGCCAAGAAATTTGGAAGACAGCTAGCTGGCCAAGTGAGTGGAGGAGACCCATATTACTTCCCATTCCAAAGAAAGATGAAACAGAATGTGATAATTATCAAACAATATCATTCATATCACACACAAGTATAATTATACATATGCAACGCAACACACAACCGTCAAGTTGGATCCAACTCATAGCAACCCCTCCTTGTGTTTCTCAGGTGGTATCACTATGGAAGTAGATTGCCCAACTTTTCTTCCAAGGAGTGGCTGTTGGGTTTGAACCACCAGCCTTCTGGATAGCAGTCAAATGCCTTAGGCACTGTGCCACCAGAGCTCCTATTTGACTGTGTAGATCATAATAAATATGGATCACATCACAAATAATGGAAATTCCAGAACACTAATTATGCTCATGAAGAACATATAAATAGACCAAGAGGCTGTCATTTGAACAGAACAAGGGGATACTGCATGGTTTAAAATCAGGCAGGGTGTGCACCAGGGTGGTATCCTTTCACTGTACTTATTCAATCTGCATGCTGAGCAAATAATTCGAGTAGCTAGACTATATGAAGGAGTTCTGGTAGCCTATTGCCTAAGGCTCTTCACTGCTAACCAGAAGACTGGCGGTTCAAACCCACCAGCCACTCTTGGGAAGGAAGGTTGGGCAATCTACTTCCATAGGGATACTGCTTCGGAAACCCAAGGAGGGGTCACTATGAGTTGGGATTGACTCAACAGCAGGGTGTTTTGTTAGGCTATATGAAGAACGCAGAATCTGAATTGGAGGAAGACTTATTAACAACCTGCGATGTGCAGATGACACAACCTAATTTCATGAAAGTGAAGATGACTTGAAGCTTTTACTGATGAAGATCAATGACTACAGTGTTCAGCATGGATTAAAATAAAATAAAAATAAATAATAAAAATTAAAAATTAAAAAGCCTAGCAACTGGACCAATAAGCAACATCATGATAAATGGAGAAAAGATTGGTGTCAAAGATTTCATTTTACTTAAATCCACAATCAATACCCATGGCAGCAGCAGTAAAGAAATCAGATCTTACACTGCACTGGGAAAATCTGCTGCTAAAGATCTTAAAGTGCTAAAGAGCAAAGGTGTCACTTTGAAAACTAAGGTGCAACTGACCGAAGCCACAGTATTTTCAATAGTCTTATATGAGTAAGCAAGACTGAAGAGAGTTGATGCCTTTGAAATGCGATCTTAGCGGAGAATATTGAAAATATCATGGACTGACAGAAGAATTAACAAATCTAGGAGCTCTGGTAGCATAGTGCCTAAGGCACTTGACTGCTAACCAGAAGGCTGGCGGTTCATACCCACCAGCCAGCCACTCCTTGGAAGGAAGGTTGGGCAATCTACTTCTGTAGTGATACTGTCTTGGAAACCCAAGGAGGGGTCACTATGAGTTGTGTCTGGCTTGACAGCACATAACAACAGCAACATCCTGAAAGAAGTGCAGTCAGAATGCTCCTTAGAAACAAGAATGGCCAGACTCTGTCTCACCTACTTGTCATGTTCTTAGAAGGGACCATTCCCTGGAGAAGGATATCATGCTTGGTAAAGTAGAGGGTCAACAAAAAAGAGAGAAGACCTTCCATGAGATGGATTGACCTGTTGTTGTTGTTGTTATTTGCCATCAAGTGGGACCCGACTCCTAGTGACCCCTCCTTGGGTTTCCGAGGCAGTATCACTACAGAAGTAGATTGCCCAACCTTCCTTCCGAGGAGTGGCTGGTGGGTTTGAACCATCAGCCTTCTGGTTAACAGTCAAGTGCCTTAGGCATTACACTACTAGAGCCCCTAATGGATTGACCTAGTGGCTGCAATAAATTGCTGAAGCATAACAAGGATTGTGAGGATGGCTCAGGACCGGGCAGTGTTCCATTTTGTTGTACATTGAATTGCTATGAATTGGAGCTGTCTCAATGACACTTAACAACAAAACAACCTCTTATCAAGCACTTTCATTGAACAGATTTCACGTCTACACTCCTAACCAAAATCTTTCCTTATGCTGTTTTCTTGGGAAGCAAAATAGGAAAGTAATTATGAAAAATGTTGATAATTTTTCCCTAAGCCTTCTGATTTCCTAAACTATTTTAAATCCAGTAATCCTTACTTTATCAATCTTTGAAAAGCAGATAGCATCTTATAATCCATCTTTGTCATAGTTGATGCTGTTGTTGTTATATTCCATTGAGTCATCTCCAACTCATAGCTAACTTAAGTACAATAGAACAAAACACTGCCCTGTCCTGTGCCAGCCTCACCATCCCAACCGCAGCCACCATGTCAATCCATCTTGTTGAAGGCATTCCCTTCTATTATTGACCCTCTACTTTACCAAGCATGACATCCTTCTCCAGAGAATGGTCATAGTTGATACTCAGGGTTTTTGTTTTGTTTTGTATAGTGATTCATATGGTTGTTATATCTTTCAAAATACGACGTATTATATTCAATGAAATGTGGTGATTCAGTATATGTCTTGCAAATTTAACTTTTTCCCAATCTTTTTATTTTCAAAACTTTCAGTCTTGCAGAAATAAATTTACAACTAGCCACAGGATAGAAAAAACAAAGGAAGAAAGATCTTAAAAGGAGCTGTGGAGGATGCAATGCATTACCTTCAAGTGAGAAACAAATAGAACAATATAAACAGTAAAAGCCACAATGCAAAGAAATGATACATTTGATGTGCTAAATGAAAACCTACAATCTATACACTGACATAATATCAATATGATTCAAGATAGAAATCGAAATAAAGACATTACAAGAGACCAATAGACCAGAAGAAATATTAATTGTTACTTTTTAGGCCAAAGAAAAGTAATACAAATAAAGTGTGAGAAGTATAAAAGAAAGAAGAAAGATGGGCAGAGCAAGTGGGCAAAGTGAATGGATACTCTCATTTACACCTCCAGCAACTAACACATTGAACTATGAATAAGAATAAGCACAGACTGAGATTTCAAAACTCTCAATGATACCTGAGGAGCTGGAGTGTTGCGGTAAGTGCAGAAGTAGGGGAGAGGAGAAAGTTCAGTGTTATCTTTGCTACTCCTCTCTCCAAACAGAGAATACAGAGAAGAAGCTACTCTAAGAAAGCCATAGCCCAATTTTTTAAGGAGGTGCAGATTGCCCATGGATGTTCACAGGCTGTGCAATTGGGAGGAGATGAAGGGAGAATGTGATGCTGCAAGCAAGTGCTGTTGAACCTTACTAAGATTGAGACAGATGGGCACTGGTCCAGAAGAAACTGTAAGGGCACAAGGGCAAAGCTAATACTTCAGGCAGATAGGCAACAAGGGGGAAATGGCTGCCTCCCTGCCCACAGCCGGACACAATGGGAGTGCCTGTGCAGGGGAAGCTTGTGAGGGAAAGACAGAAAGAGGCCCCTAACTTCACAACAAGAAAGTAGAACCCCACCACTTACATCATTATCTGTGATTATCAAACAAACCTCCCCTGTGCCTGCATATTGAATTCCAGAGATCAACTCCAGAATTCCTGAATTAGAACTGAAAAGAAACCTAAGAATAAGAGTGCCCTCTAGTGGTTTTCAGAAGAAGAGATGGAGCTCACTGCCACTGGGTTGATTCTCTTTCTTAGTAACTCTGTAGGGTGGAGTGAAGCTGCCTCTTGGGGTTCCAGGATGGTGAGTCTTTGAAAGGCAGGCTGCTGTATCTTTCTCCCACAGGGTTGGTGGGTGTCAGCCCCAGCCTTTCCATTATCATCTTGTCACTTGGCTGTTGTACCACCAGAACACCCAGTCAGGAAATTTTCTCATAAAAATAGAATACAGAATTTAAAGTTAAAAAAAAAAAAAAGAAGATAACAAAATGGCCCAAGTTCAACAAAAACTAATAAAACACACAAAATCACATGAAGAGGACAGACCAAACGCTGATCATGAAGAGGAGGAAATTTCTCCAGTGGATGCCACACTAACAGGAAGAATTGATAATTATCAGACTATGGTGATAACTCTATTTGTTGTTGTTAGATGTCATCAAATTAGTTCCAACTCATAGTGACCCTACGTACAATAGAATGGAACACTGCCCGGTCCTGTGCCATCCTCCCAATCTGTGCTATACTTGAGCCCACTGTTGCAGTCATTGTTTCAATCCCTCTTGTTGAGGGTCTTCTCCTTTTTCACTGACTCTCTACTTTACCAAACATAATACCCTCCTCCAGGGAATGGTCCCCTCTGGCAACATGATCAAGCTAGATGAGATGAAGTCTGGCCATTCTTGTTTCTAAGGACCATTCTGGCTGAACTTCTTCCAAGACAGATTTGTTAATTCTTATGGTAGTCCAGGGCATTTTCAATATTCTTCACCAACATCATAACTGAAAGGCATCAACTCTTCTTGGGTCTTCCTTATTCATTGTCCAGTTTTCACATGCACATGGGGCAATAGAAAATACCATGGCATGTGTTGGGTACATCTTAGTCTTCAAAGTGACATCTTTGCTTCTTAACATTTTCAAGAGGTCTTTTGCAGCAGATTTGCCCTGTGCAATGTCTGATTCCTTGACAACTATTTGCATGGGTATCGACTGTGCACCCATGTAAAATGAAATCCTTGACAACTTCAATATTTTCTCCATTCATTGTGATGTTGCTTATTTGTCCAGCTATGAGGATTTTTCTTTTCTTTATGTTGAGATGTAATGCATACCAAAGATTGTACTCTTTGACCTTATCAGTAAGTGCTTCAAGTCATCTTCACTTTCAGTAATCAAGGTTGTGTCATCTGCATATTGCAGCTTGCTAATGTGTCTTCCCCCAATCCTGATGCTGCTTTCCTCTTCATATAGTCCAGCTTCTTAGATTCTTTGCTCAGCATGCAGATTGAATAAGTATGGTGAAAGTATACAACCCTGATACACATGTCATGTGATATTAATGATTTTTTTTTTATAATTTCCATAATTCTGTTGTATCACCTTTGTTTAGGATGGGCACAAATGTGAATCTCTTCCAGTTGGCTAGGTACTTACTGTCTACATTTCTTGGCATAGATGAGTGAGAAGTTTGCAGAATGTTGCATCCATTTGTTATAACATCTTGAAATTCCATCAATTCTTAGAGCCTTGTCTTTTTCCAGTGTCTTCATTGCTTGCACTTCTTCTCTCAATACCATTGATTCTTGATCATATGTTACCTCCTGAAATGATGGAACATCAACTAATTATTTTTGGTACAGTTACTCTGTGTATTCCTTCATCTTCCTTTCATGATTCTTGTGTCATTCAATATTTTGTCCAGAGAATCCTTCAGTATTGCAAGTTGAGGCTTGATATTTTTCTTCTGTTCTTCAGCTTGAGAAAGGCCAAGTGTGTTCTTCCCTTTTGGTTTTCTAACTCCAGTTCTTTCTATATTTTATTCTTATACTTCCCTTTGTTTTCAAAGCCAACCATAGAAATCTTTTCAGCTGCAGACTCATATAATATATAATATATAAAATATTAACTTCCATATTAAGTTTCACACATTACCTGTCAAGAAAGTAAAAGATTATACTACATATAATCTATCTATATAATATATATAATCTGTGCTTAAAATA
>NW_006921799.1:973736-1033203 GCF_000298275.1 Orycteropus afer afer
AATATTTTATATATTATATATTATATGAGTCTGCAGCCCCATCAGGGCCTTAGAGCCCACACACACTCACCACTCAGCTGTCACCTTCCACCCTGGGAAAGCAGCCTAGCTGCCCAGCCCACAATTCCCCTTTGACTGGTGGCCAAGGATAATGTAGGATTTTTCAAAAAATGAGTTGTAACTTGTTTTTCACTTTGTTTTCCTAAGGAGGACAGGAAGGATCCTTTGGATCTAATTATTATTATTATTAACAAGTCCTCAGTGCTGGCAGCCACAACTGGAAAGGAGGGCATGGCACAGCCCCCAAGGTGGCAGGGAACAGCAGCAGACAGGGCTGGCAGGAACAGGAAGGTGGAAGCCTAGGAAGTGAACAGAGCAGTTGGAACAGCTAAGGGAGATAAACTTGTATATTGGTTTGTTGTACTGTGGAGGCTTGTGTGTTGTTGTGAGGCTGGGGGCCATGCCAGCAGGGGTGCCCATGGTGGACTGATTTTGGTGGAGCTTCCAGACTGAGATAGACTCAGAAGGAAGAGGCCATCCACTTCTAAAGAATTGGCCAGTGAAAATCCTATGAATAATAGTTAAACACTGTCTGATATATTACCAGAAAATTTTATGAATAGCTCTGTAACACTGTCCAACACAGTGCCAGAAGATGAGCCCCTCAGGTTGGAAGGCATTCAAAATATGACTGGGAAAGAGCTGCCTCATAAGAGTAGAGCCTACTTTAATGATATAGATAAAGTAGAGCTTTCAGGGCCATCATTTGCTAAAGTGGCATGACTCAATATGTGAAGAAACAGCTGCAAATATCCATTGATAATTGGAACATGGAATGTATGAAGTATGAATCTAGGAAAATTGGAAGTTTTCAAAAATAAAATGGAATGCATAAAGATTGATATCCTAGACTTTAGTGACCTGATATGGACCAGTTTCAATCAGATAACCATATGATAAACTATGCTGAAAATGACAAATTGAAGAGGAATAGTGGACATTCATCCTCACAAAGAATGTATCAAGATCTATCATGAAGTACAATGCTGTCAGTGATAGAATAATATCCATATGTTTACAAGGAAAGCCAATTAATACTACCATTATTCAAATTTATGCACCAACCACCAAAATCAAAGACGAGGAAACTGAAGATTTTTACCAACTTCTGCAGTCTGAAATTGACCAAACATGCAACCAAGATGTGCTGATGATTATCACTGGTGACTGGAATGCAATAGTTGGAAACAAAGAAGACTCACCAGTAGTTGGGAAATTTGGTCTTGGAGATAGAAAAAATGCTGGAGATTCCATGATAGAATTTTGCAAGACCAACGACTTATCATTGCAAATACCTTTTTTCAACAACACAAATGGCAGCTATACACGTGGTCTTCACCAGATGGAGTTCACAGGAATCATATTGATTATATGTGTGGCAAGAGGTGATGGAGAAGCTCATTGTCTTCAGCAAAAACAAGGCCAGGAGGTGATTGTGGAACAGACCATCATAAACTGCTCATTTGCAAGTTCAAGTTGAAGTTGAAGACAATTAAAACAAGTCCATGAGAGCCAAAATATGACCTTGATTATTTCTCTCCTGAATTTAGAGACCATTTAAGGACCAGATTTGATGCACTGAATACCGATGACTGAAGACCAGAGGAATTGTGGGATGACATGAAGAACATCATCCATGAAGAAAACAAAAGTTCATTAAAAAGACAGGAAAGGAAAAAAAGACCAAAGTGGATGTCAGAAGAGACTCTGAAACTTGCCTTGAATGGAGATACCTAAACAAATGGAAGAAATGACAACATAAAAAGCTAGATTCCAAAGAGCACCTTGATCAGACAAAGCCAATTACTATAATGAAATGTGCAAAAACTTGAAGTTGGAAAGCCGAAAGGGAGGAACACACTTAGCATTTCTCAAGCTGAAAGCACTGAGGGAAAAATGTAAGCCTTGATTGAAATATTGAAGATTCTATGGGGAATATATTGAATGATGCAGGAAACACCAAAAGAAGATGGAAGGAATACAGAGTCACTGTACCAAAAAGAATTCGTTGATGTTCATCCATTTCAGGAGGTTCATCCATTTCAAGAATCAACGGTATTGAAGGAAGAAGTCAAAGCTGCACTGAGGGAAGTGGTGAAAAACAAGGCTCTAGGAATTGACAGAATACCCACTGAGATGTTTCAACAAATGGGTGCTGCACTGGAGGCACTCAGTTGTCTATGCCAGGAAATTTGGAAGAAAACTACCTGGCCAACTGACTGGAAAAGATCCATATTTGTACCCATTCCAAAGAAAGGTGATCCCACAGAATGTGGAAATTTTTGAGCAATATCATTAATATCACACACAAATAATTACTAAAGATAATTCAAAAAGTGTTGCAGCAGTATATTGACAGAGAACTTCCAGAAATACAAGCTGGATTTAGAGGAGCATGTGGAATGAGGGATATCATTGCTGATGTCAGATGGATCTTGGCTCAAAGCAAAGAATTCCAGAAAGATGTTTACTTGTGTTTTATTGACTATGCAAAAGCATTCAATTGTGTGGATCATCACAAATTATGGATAACATTAAGAAGAATTCCCATTCTGGAACACTTAATTGTGCTCAAGAGGAACTTGTGCATAGACCAGGAGGCTGCTGTTCAAACAGAACAAGGGGACACTGCATAGCTTAAAATTAAGAAGGGAGTGTGTCAGGGCTGGATCCTTTCACCCTACTTATTCAGTCTCTATGTTGAACAAATAATCTGAGAAGCTGGACTATATGAAGAAGAACATGGCATCAGGATTGCAGGAAAACTCATTAACAACCTACATTATGCAGATGACACAACTTTGCTTGCTGAAAGTGAGGATGACTTGAAACACTTACTGATGAAGATTGAAGAATACAGTCTACAGTATGCATTATACTTCAATATACAGAAAACAAAAATCCTCACAATGGGACCAAAAGCAACATCATGGTAAATGGAGGAAAAATTGCAGTTGTCAAAGACTTCATGTTACTTGGTTCTACAATCAACACCAATGGAAGCAGCAGTCAAGATATCAAATGTCATATAGCATTGGGCAAATCTGCTACAAAGGACCTCTTTCAATTGCTGAAGAGCAAAGATGTCTCCTTGAAGATTAAGTTGTGCTTGACACAGCCATTGGCATTTTCAATTGCTTCATATGCATGTGAGAGCTGGCAATTGAAAAAGGAAGACCAAAGAGTCGATGCTTTTGTGTTGTGCTGTTGGCATAGAATGCTGAAAGTACCATGAACTGCTAAAAGAACTAACAAATCCTTCCTGGAAGACATGCAGCTGAAATGCTCCTTGGAAGCGAGAATGGTCAGACCTTGTTTCACCTGTTTTTGTCATGTTGTAAGAAAGGACCATTCCCTGGAGAAGGATATCATGCTTGGCAAAGTGGAGAGATAATGAAAAAGTGGAGAGACAATGAAAAAGTGGAACAAGATGGATCGACACAGTGGCTGCAATGATGGGCTCAGGTATACAAGAATTATGAGGCTGGCACAGGACTGGGCAGTGTTTTGTTCTGCTGTGCATGAGGCTGCTATGAGTCGGAGGTGACTCGATGGCACCTAACAACAACAATATATATTATATATAATGCTATTGTTGTTATGTACTGTCAAGTTGGCCCCAATTCATAGTGACCCCTCCTTGGGTTTCTGAGGCAGTATCACTACGGAAGTAGTTTGCCCCATCTTCCTTCCTAGGAGAGGCTGGTGGGTTTGAACCAACAGCCTTCTGGTTAGCAGTCAAGTGCCTTAGGCACTATATCTAGCTATATAATATATATAATCTCCAATTAAAACAAGACAGCAATAACATATAAATTTTGAGGGTGATAATTAGAGTACTTTTTTCTAAGTTACATACATTGTCTGGCAAGAAAGGAAAAATAATAATTAATATTACATTTTGACAAATCAATAATGAATATTGTATTCTATAGGGTAGTTACTAAATATGTAGTAAAAGCATTTTTATTTCAAATAAGGGAGAAAAAAATGAGCTAATAAAATCATGCAAATATAAAATAAAAAGTATAAAAAAGCAATATAAATAGAGTAGCACAAATAACAGCCTTTACTATAAATACACAAATTAATTACATTAAACGTTAAAGAATTAACTACTCAAATTAAAATAAAATTCTTTGCTATGTACAAGATACACACCTAAACCCAAAGGTAGAGAAAAATTCAAAGTACAATAGTAAAAAATATTCATCTTATTAACATTAACCTAAAGGAAGTTGATGTGTCTGCTTAACAGTGGGCACAAAAATTTGAGATGGGTGCCATTTTTGCCTATTTCTTCCTCGTATCCACAAACTGGGATGGTGTTTAAATCAAGCCAAATTGGAAAGCAGTTCAAGAGAACCTCTTAGGAAGTTTGATTTGCTGTGCCTTAATATTTGTGGAAAACTGTTGTCTGATATCTGAATCACATCTGAAGAGTCTAATGGGAGGAGCTGTTCTGATGACAGAGTTGGGGCAAACACAGTGTAAATTGTGTGTCCCTAACTGTGGATATAGTGGAAGGAGACAAGACTGGTCATTGTGAAAGAAATTCCACTCAAAAGTAATGCCAGGAAAGGCAAGATGATTCCCAGAGTAGGTGAATCAGAGACTGGGAATAGAGTTTTAAGTGTCCAACTGGAGAAAACATCAACTGAATTAACATATGTGCAGGTGAGGGATCCCCAAGTGGAACCTATAAAATCACAAACAAGAGGAAGGCTGCCATTTGGAATTGTCCATGGTCAGAAGGCACCACAGGCATATTACAACTGTACCAGTCATGTAAAAGTTTCCTTCCTGTGTCACATTCCTTCCCAACTCAAACCCTGAAGTAGCCTGATGAGTAGGGCAGAAGGAGTAGAAGAATTCTGTGGGAAAATAAAAACTCATGATGACCTCATCCATGTACAATGGAATGAAACCATACCTGGTCCTGCACTATCCTATGCTCAGTTGCAGATCAGCTCTCTGATCCACAGTGTTTTCATTGGCTGATTTTCAGAAGTAGATCACCAGGCCTTTCTTCCTATTCCATTTAAGTCTGGAAGCTCCCTGGAAACCTGTTTAGTATCAAACCAACATGCAAGCCTCCAATGAGAGACAGGTGGGAGTTGGGAACAAGGTGCCTGCCCAGGAATCAAACCCAGTTCTCCTGTAGGAAGGTGAGATTTCTACCACCAAGTCACTAATATTCCTTATGTGATCATTAAACGAAATTTGAGCCCATGTGATAATTAAAGCATTAATTAGCCAAAAGTAACAGGAAAAGTTATGGAACATGAAGAGATTTATATAAGGGCTGAAGGATAGTTTAAGTTGAGAGTAGACATAAAGGAGTTATGTTGAGAAAGACTGGAGTTATTTTCTGCTTGTATCCAAAGAAGCCCAGTTCACACTCAATAAACCGGCTACACTGACAGGAAGACCACAAACATGAAGACTTGGGTTAAAATTGACTGTATTACAGAGTATATGGGTATAAGGAAGCCTTAAAAATGCTAATCCTTTACACCTAATATGTAAAACAAAGACACAGGTCCTCTGGATCTATTGTGCATTGCTGGGATTAATTTTTTGGGAGAGGAATTAAGTGCCTTCTTTTATTGGATGAGACTGCCAAGCCCTCTTTAAACAGATGGTTGTTATTTCATTATTCAACATACCTTCCCTTGACACTTCCCTCTGCCAATTATTGTTGCAGAAACAGCCCTTTATTTTGTGAAAATTATTGAGATAGTTTTAGAGAAACAGTATCCAGTAGTATGAAATACTTCTCTATTTTTTTATCCATCTACCAATTTACGTCTGAAATTAGGTTGGAGACAAACCGTGACTGATTTGAATCATTGATGATTCACAAGGAATTACATAAACCATTTCCATGATTGATCTTGGAGACAAAGTATTAGTACAGACTATCTCAAACCATCTTTGGAATGTATACCCAGTTTAGATGACAACAAATTGGCTAGATAACTAGATAGATGTTGCAATGAAAATATAGAGTTTAACAGTTGAAAAGGATAGTCAAGGTCATCTTTTTCTTTTCTATCTAATAAAGAAATCTAAATCAAAGCAATTTCATGTTGGTAAGTAGAGTAGAATAATAAGAAGTTAGTTCAGGAAAAGAAAAGTGATGGTGATTACTTAATTTCTGTTTAACACATTCATATGATCTTTGAGAGAGATCTTTAAAAGAAGGAAAAAAAAAAAAAACTGTAATTTCTATCATTAGAGAGGATACAGTATCTCTGAGGAAATATCCAGAATTTGTTTCTAAATTAAATTAGGATTAGGATTATAATGCAAATCAACAAAACAGTGTAAGAATAGAGAAGACAAGATACATGAGAAGCACTTGAAATGGTTTGGTGGCCATTTAAAAACAAACAAACAAACAAACAAACACTGCCATTGAGTCGATTCCAACTCATAGCAAACTCCATTGAGTTTCAGAGGCGGTAAATCTTTAAGGATAGATTCCCTGATCGTCCTTCCCTGGAGTGGCTGGTGGGTTTGAACCACCAGCCTTTTCCTTAGCAGTCAATGTCCTAGGCACTGTGCCACCAGAGCTCCTTTTGGTGGCCATAGACAACAGTTAAAGATGAATCCAAGTTATTAAGCCATGGAGTGTGAGGAAGTAGAAGGAATGGAAATTGGTTGAGTAAGAGGAATAATAATGGAGATTCTTGGCTTTAGAGACAGTGTATTAAAACTATTAAAAAAGAAGAAAGAAAACCTCACCGCTGTAGAGTCTATTGGACAGGTAGCAACCCTTCTTTGGGTTTTTGAGACAATATCCTTACGGAAGTAGATTGCCCAATCTTCCTTCCGAGGAGTGGCTGGTGGGTTTGAACCACCAGCCTTCTAGTTAGCAGTCAAATGCCTTGTTGTTGTTGTTGTGTGCCCTCGAGTCGGACCTGACTCATAGCGACCCCTCCTTAGGTTTCTGAGGCAGTATCACTACGGAAGTAGATTGCCCAACCTTCCTTCCGAGAAGTGGCTGGTGAGTTTGCACTGCCAGCCTTCTGGTTAGCAGTCAAGTGCCTTTAGGCACTATGCTAGCAGAGCTCCCAAATGCCTTAGGCATGAGGTAATCAATCAGATATGATAAAGAACTAAGCTGAAGGGTGGATAATAGGTCAAAATTTGTGATACATATTTGGAAATTTCCTTTTTGTTATTGTTTTCATCTAACTGCTATTGTTGTTTTGTTGTTGTTATGTTCCCTTGAGTCAGACCCAATCATAGAGACCCCTCCTTGGGTTTCCGAGGCAGTATCACTATGGAAGTAGATTGCCCAACCTTCCTTCTGAGGAGTGGCTAATGGGTTTGAACTGCTATAGTAGAAAATACTTGAAAGAGAATGGATTTCTAAAATCAAAACTCAAACCTCCTGCCATCAAGTGGACTCCTACTTACAGTAACCCAATAGGACAGGGTAGAACTGCCCCATAGGGTTTCCAAGGCAGTAAATCTTCCAAGGTGGAGGCAGATTGCCTTATCTTTCTACTGCAGAGCAGCTGTTAAATTCCAACCGCTGACATTTTTGTTAGCAGCTGCATGCTTTAACCACTGTGCCACCAGTTGTTGTTGCTGTTAAGTGCCATTGAGTCGCACCCAACTCATAGCAACCCCTCCTTGGGTTTCCGAGGCAGTATCACTATGGAAGTAGGTTGCCCATCTTCCATCCCGGGAGTGGCTGGTGGGTTTGAACCACCAGCCTTCTGGTTAGCAGTTAAGTGCCTTAGGCACTATGCTACCGGAGCTCCTTTGAAATTCTAAAGAAGTAACTAAAAGAATTGTTAGAAATTCATGGATCTATGGTATGGAAGGAAGAGTAGCTAGTAAAGGAAAGGGAGAGATATGTATTTGGAGAAACAGTAGCCCAGCTAGTGTCAGAAACTTTTTTCTTTCAACCACTGAGCTTTCCTTCTTTACTGGTAGATTTTTTTTTTTTTTTTTCCCTTGGACATTAAGTCTCCATACAATGAAAACCAGGACCATGGGTAACTTTAGACTTGTATCATGCTGCAGCTAGCCATCTCAAAGTAAAGAATTCCACTTTCAAAATGATTTCCAAAAATGCCTTGGGAAGGACTCTGCTTTGCTTTACGGAGCTCATGCCTAGAGCCAGAGATGGTATCAACCCCACCCAAACTACCAGCACTAAACTGAAGAAAGGAGTAAAGATCCAAAGAGTTTCATCCTCTTCATCAGACCAGCAAGTCTGGTCTTTTTTATGATTTTAATGTTTGTTCTGTGTTTTTTTTTCCACTCTATCTGGGACCTCCTACTGTGATCCCTTTCAGGGTGGTCAGTGATGGTAGCTGGGCACCATTTAGTATTTCTGGGCTCTGAGTCATCAAGGCTTTGGTTCACATGGTTCTTTAGTCCTGTGAATAGTTTCCTTGAGTCTTTGATTTTCTTCAATCTTCTTTGCTCCAGATAAGAAGAGGCCAATAATTGTACCTTAGATGGCCACCCACAAGCTTTTAAGACCCTAGTTGCTACTCACCAAATAGGACGTAGAGTATCTTCCTTGTGGACTATGTTATGTCCATTGAACTTACTATCCTCTGAGACTACGGTCCTGAGCCCCCAGGCCCAGTGACTCATTCCCTCAAGGTCTTTGTTTATTTCTCAGAGACAACTAAACACTGTGAGAGAGAGAATCACTGCATCTGCAGACTTGGGACAGTAGTCTTAATGCTCAATTGGCACAACATAGTATATAAAAATCTCGTTCCACAACCTACTTTGGAGAATAGAGCCTCAGGTAAAGCTTTCAAGTGGCCATCTAAGATGCAAGTATTGGTCTCTTCTCATCTGAATCAGAGGAGAGTGAAGAAAATCCAAGACATCTGGAAACAATCAGTCCAAGGATAAGATGCACCATGAGGACCTCAGTCTTCATGACCCCAAAACCAGAAGAACTAGATGGTGCCCGGCTACCTATGCCAACCTCTCAAAAAGGCATCAAAACTGGAGATCCTGGATAGAGTGGGAGGAAAAAGGTAGAACAAAATTCAAAAACACAAAAATGACCAGAATCACTGGTTGGATATAGTCTGGTAGAACTTCCAAGACTATGGGTTTGGGTTACCCTTCAGGCCTAGGAATGGACTCACTCCCATGGATTGGATCTGAGTCTAACAATAGAAAGTCCTACATGCGAAACACCTACCCCAGGGTGATGCACCTACCTACTCTAGGGAGATACACCCCTTAGAGCAATCAGCCATGAGACACCAGAGGGGCAGCACTCACATAGAAGGACAGGTGGACAGACAGGAGTGCATCATTAGGAAGGGCACAGGGAAAGGCTAATCAAGGGAATGGACAGGGAGGAGAGTTTGTTATGGTAATTAGGATGTGAAATCAAATGTACGTGAATTGTTGAATGTAAAACAATTTTTCTCTGTAAATTGGCACCCAAAGCACAAGAAAATTTATAAAAGAAAAAAGGTATTTGGTTATGACTAAAAAGTTTTTCATAACCCTGTATGCTCTACTACATTCATGGGTATATTAGCAGCACATGTAAATACATATATAGAGATGTCCTATATATTCCAAATTAAAAAAAAAAAAAAAACAACAACTCACTGTTGTCAAGTTGGATCCAACTCATAGCGACCCCTCCTTGGGTATCACTATGGAAGTAGACTGCCCAACCTTCCTTATACAAATATATTTATTCAGGTGTAATCTATTATTCACCTTCACACCTCTGTTCAGCTTGAGAGTCTATCTGTGTATCCACTGAGATTATTTTTATTACTGTTATTGTAGGATTGTATATGTCATAGTATCCACCTTAGTTGCCTTTAACTTTTGTGCTCCTCCCTGTGTCTTCCTTTGCCTTGATCATTTTGTGCTGACCTCCCTCTCATTGTATATTATCTTGCCCTTTAATCAAGTTAATACTTGCCTACCCTCTAGTTAGGGATTTACACTCCCTTCCCCATTTACCCTTGATAAGCTTCAAAGAGTAATTCTTTCCCTGTGTAAAACCTTTTTGTCTTTTTACAAAGACAAAAGTAAAAAAGATAAAGTAGTTATCTTATACATAATAATATCCTCTAGTTCATCCATGTTTTGAGATGTTTCATAGATTTATCATTATTCTTTAACATTGTGTATTATTCCAGTATGTATATGAAACATATTTTGTTTATACATATTCATCCATTGATGGACATTTAGATTTCTATCTTTTTGCTACTATGAATTATGCCATGATGAACATGGGTTTGCATACACCTATTCGTGTTATGGTACTTATTTCTCTAGGATATATAGTTAGAAGCGGGATTGCTGAATCATATGGTATTTCTATTTCTAACTTCTTAACCAAGCACCATGCTGCTTTCCACAGGGATTGTACCATTTTACATTCCTACCAGCAGTGTATGAGGGTTCCAGTCTCTCCACACCCTTGACAGCATTTGTTGTTTTCTGGTTTTGCTACTAATGCTGTGGTGAGATGATATCCCACTGGTTGTTTTGATTCACCTCTCTCTGATGGCTAGTGATCATGAGCATTACTTTGTGTTTGTTAGCTGCCTGGATATCTTTGGTGAAGTGTCTGTTCATGTCCTCTGACCATTCTTCAATGGGATTGCTTACCTTTTTGTTGTTGAGGTGTTGAAATTTGCTATAAATTTTAGAGATTTGTCCCTTGTCTGATATATCTTTACCTACTGTTTTTTTTTTTTTCCCCCAGTCTTTATGTTCTCTTTTGGCAAACTCTTTCGATGCACATAAATATTTAAATTTCAGTTGGTCCCAGTCATCTAGTTTATCTCCTACTGTTTGTGCATTTGTAGTTGTTTGGTAGTGTATTTATGCCATACACTAGGGCCCCTAAGTTTGCCTCTATTTTTAATTTGATGATCTTTATGGTTTTAGGTTTTACATTTAGTTCTTTGAGCCATCTTGAATTAATTCTTGCATAGTGAGGAATAAAGATCCTGTTCATTTTTCTGCAAATGGATATTCAGTTTTTCCAGCTCCATTTGGTAAAAGAAATTGATGCTTTTAAGTTGTTGTGTTGGTGAAGAATACTGAATTTACTATGGACTTCCAGAAGAATGAATAAATCTGTCTTGAAAGAAGTAGAGCTGGAATGCTAGCTAGAAGTGTGGGTGACGAGACTCTGTGTCTTGTACTTTGGTCATATTATCAGAAGGGATCGTTCCCTGGAGAAGGGTATGCTTGGTAAAATGCATGGTCTGTGAAGAAGAGGGAGCCACTCTATGAGATGGATTCACACAGTGGCTGCAAAAGTGGGCTCAAGCATAGCAACAGTTGTTAGAATAGCTCGGGACTGGGTGTACTTTGTTCTGTTGTATATAGGATCACTATGAGCTGGAGTCTACTCAATGAAACCTACTAGCAACAAATGCAAAAGATCATACTTAGCGGAGGTACCACTCTTATCCCTTTGTCTCTGGGAGACATTTAAAAAATGTAGTGGAGAAAGAAGAGATGGAGTGAGTGGGTGAAAAAGGACATTTAAATATGAAAGACATCAAAATCTTCCTTAGTGTAGTCAATATACATTTGTATTTACTAGGAATGACTGGGAGAGAGGTTCCAAGGTGACAGACTAGGTTGATACACTATCCAGACCCTCTACATTGAAGACTCAAAAACACAAGGATGGATGACAATCCTGGATCCCAGAACTTCAAATAAAGGGATAAAGACATAGATGGAATACTGATAAGAGGAAGAGACTGAATGAAAACAGGGAACAAGGGGAAGTAAAAAAACCAACTGGCACAGCGCAATGGAGTGAGTGCTGCATTCCTGTGCAGCCCTGTTGGTGGATGACACTTTTGTCGGTATTGTGCTCTTTTCTTTCTCTCTTTCCTTCTTCATTTCTCCCTCCCTGCCTTCCTTCCTTCTTCTCTTTCTCTCTTCCTCAGTTTTTTCTTTTTTCCTTATTAGTTATTCCCTCTTCTGCCCTTCATTTTCTTTTTTTCCTCCTCTTCACCCTCTTTTTCTGTTCTTTTTTTCTTTTTGACCCCACCACTCCTTTCATGGTCATCAGCAACCCTCTCCTTTGTAGATGGCAGTTGCCCTCCCTGGTATGAGATTCACATTCCTGCTAGAACTGCGTTTGACAGCTAACACTTGCAATTTTTCTTTTTCACTCTTCTCTTCTTCTCAGTCCTTCCCACTTTCCCCCTCCTGTATTTCTTTTCATTTTTATTTTACCTCCCTTTCTGCATTTTTCCTCTTCTTCTTCTTTTATAATCCAGCTGAGTGAGTTCCTTGCTGCCCACCACCTCTGCATTCAGTGCTGCATCCTCCCATGGAGCAAATCCCAGCATTTCCACTGCAGTAGTGTTTGGTGCCTACCACTTGCACCAGTAATGTGCCACATTGTTCTGTTTTTTCTTTTTCTTTTTCTTTCTTCTTAGGTCTTTGCTCTTGTCCCCATCCCCCCTTTTTTTTTCTTTTCCTTTTTACCTTTTCCCTTCTCCTCCCATTTTTTTTTTCTTCTTTCTCTTTTTTTTCCCCCAGAAATTAGGACCCATATACCCTACATAGCTATACCCACATACACTTGCTGCCAACCCTCTGGGTGAGTGCCTCCACCCAGTCCAGCACCACTGGACTGATGACAGACAGCAGCCAACACACTAAATTCAGCTGCTCCAACCTGCCCTCATCTTCTCTGCAAGATCAGGGATCAGAGACTCGTGCCCAAACTCGTACTTGCTATCACATCTACCCTGAGACAGGTGGTAAGCTCCTCAGTGCTGCCAAGACAGTGACCAGAGTAACACAACACCCTGTTGCCAAGATATATTAAAACAGAATAAAACAAAAAATCAGAGTGAAGCAAACAAACATATAATCAATAGATTAATGCAATAACACTACAATGACTTGGATACAACAGAACACTTGAAATCACACAGCAAGATGAATTGGCACAGACAAGTGACCAAATTACAGAGTCAGCATATCTTCCGGAGAGAAAAATGCTAGTGAGACTACCTGATAAACAATTCAAAATGGTATGGTGTTTCCTTAAAAAACTGAAAATAGAAATGCCCTTTGACCCAGCAATTCTATTACTAGGAAAATATTCTAAAGAAGTGAGAGGCAGGACACGAACAGACATATTCATACCTATGTTCATCACAGCACAATTTACTATAGCAAAGAGATGGAAACAACCTAAATGCTGATCAACAGATGAATAGATAACCAAATTATGGTACAGTCACACAATGGAATACTATGCTACATTAAAAAACAATGAAGGATACTCAAATCATCTCACAATGTGGATGAGCCTGGAGGACACTATGCTCAGTGAAATAAGACAGTTACAGAAAGACAAATATTGTATGAGCTCATTACTGTGAAAAGACAAGGAATGCTTTGTGTAAGGAAGGAAACTCACTTTGTAGGTTACCAGGGTGTGGGGGGATAATTTGGGGTTAGTTGGGGGCCACACACTAAGGTGGGCAGGGGGAGGGATGGTATGGAAAGAGTCTGTGACCACCATGATAACATTGGGAAAAGAGAGGACTCCAAATTATGCACATAAGATATATATGACAGAGGCTAGTACCAGTATATCCACAATACTGTGTTACCATTAACATCAAACACCAGGCTACAGATAAATACATAAACATCTGAGAAGATCAGATGGGGGTCAGTGAACAGGATTATACTCTAGACCAACTATAGATTCAGCTGAGGCTAATCTTGCTTAGATACCAGTGATCCAAAATACCTGCAATCCTTACAGAAACAACAGAAGACGGACATAGAGCAATCCCTCACAGACAGCCAGACACTGTGGGAGAGAGATCCAATGGACCTATCAACTCTGGGCCATAGTATTGGGAGACACCAGACTCAATTGGCACAACAAAATACATAAAAATGTTGTTCTACAACCTACATTGGTGAGTAGCAATTGGTGAGTGGCTCTCAAGCAGCCATCTAAGATGCAGCTAATGGTCTCCTATCATCAGAACTGAATGAGAGTGTAAAAAACCAAGGGCATTTGGAATTAATCAGCCCTAGCACATCATGGACCTTGAGACTGGAAGAACTAGGTGGTCCCTGGCTATCAATGCCAACCACTCAGGAAGGGATCAAAACTGGAGATCCTGGATGAAGTGGGAAGAAAAATGAGGAACAAAATCCCAAAATGCAATAATGACCAAAATTACTCGTTGGATAGAGTCTGGTGGGACTCCCAATACTATGGCCCTGGGACACACTTCGGGCCTGGAATAAAACTCACTCCCAAGAGCTGGTTCTCAGCCCAATAGTAAACAAGACATACACGCAGACCACTCAACCCAGGGTGACACACCCACATACTCTGTGGAGATGCATCCCTTGGAGCAATTAACCACAAGGTACCAGAGCGGCAACATTCACATGGAGGAAATGTAGGACACACAGGAGTGCACTATGAGGGATAGTGGGAGAGGGTACTGAGAAGGGAGGGGAAGAAAGTGGCTTAGGTTTGGGGATGGTAATTGAGGAGTGAAACTAAATGTACATGAAATGTTGAATGAAAAACAAACTCTGCACTGTAAATTTGCACTAAAGCACAATAAAATATCAGTTGCTTAACATAAAAAAAAAAAATTAAAGCCTTGATAACTTCAATCTTTCTCCAATTGTCATGATGTTACTTATTTGTCCAGTTATGAGGATTTTTATTTTCTTTATGCTAAGATGTAATCCATATTGAAGACTGGTAGTTTTGACCTTCGTCAGTAAGGGCTTCCAGTCCTTTTCAGTTTCAGCAAGCAAGGTTGTATCATCTTCATATCACAGGTTGTTAATAAGTTAATGCATTTAGGCTTCCAAAGAAAGGAATATCCTAAGAAATACCAAATACTATCTCCAAAGCTGGAGAAATTCATAGAATCATATCACCTCAGGGTTTGAGAGAACCTCTCCTTTTATTGTAGGTTACGAGATTGTTCCATTGTTATTTAGTACCAGGGCCATGACTGACTGATAGCTCTTGTGATCCTAATGGCATCATCTGATGTTCAGGCTTTAGGTGTTTAAATGAAATCTGAGATTCTTACTCTGATTTAATTTAGGGATCTTGGGTTATGCTTATTGGACAGACACTGAATACTAAAGAAACCTCTGAAGTGGAGAAATTTCTAAGACATTGAAAATTCAGCATTATGGAATTAAGACATAATTTTGCCTTTCAACTTCTCAGATGAAAGCAGGATTGATCCTTCTGTAGGACTTGTAGTTTTAAAAGACCTAAATTTAAGATAGTCATACATTCCGGTTTTAAAGGTTAGTTCTAATTTCAAATACTCTGTTCCATTATTCCCGTTAAGTATACTTATATTGACAGATAATGTATCCTGGAAAGGGTTACATAACATTGTTCCCATAGTTAATGCTAAAGCCTTGCTGGTAACTTTATTGTATGAGGAAATTTTATAATCATCTATCACAACTTATTTATTTATTTATTTATTTATTTTATTTCTAAAACTCAAACCAAACTCACTGTCCTCGAGTCAATTAGAGTCATGGCGACCCCTCCATGTGTTTCCCAGGTGGTATCACTATGGAAGTATATTGCCCAATCTTCCTTCAGAGGAGTGGCTGGTGGGTTTGAACCTCTAGTCTTCTGGTTAGCAGTCAAATAAATGCCTTAGGCACTATATCTCCTAAGAGCAGCATCCAATTTTATTTGAGCTCTGGTGGTGTAGTGCCTAAGGCATTTGACTGCTAACTAGAAGGCTAGTGGTTCAAACCCACCAGCCACTCCTCAGAAGGAAGACTGGGCAATGGACTTCTGTAGAGATACTGCCTCAGAAACCCAAGGAGGGATTGTTATGAGTCAGAAATGACTCGATGACAGTGAGTTTGGTTTTGGTTTTAGTCTCCAGATTACACACCCTAAACCATAGCATCTTTGCTGTGAAAGATATATTTAGTGTTATTTCCCTATCTTAGGGGAAAAAAAATTGGGGATAAATTCAGAGATAGCCAGAATACACATGCGGGTTAAATCTTTGTAGATTTAGACAAGAGGGAGAGGCTAAGGTTAAATTCAAGTATCTTTTCTAGGTGGTTCTCCACCTTGGCTACATATTACAATCACATTAGACCTTTAAAAATTTTCCTCCCTTCATTCCTGGTTGAAAGCAATTAAATTCAAATCTTTGGGAGTGGAGAGCCCTCGCAACATTAAAAGGATCCCTGTGTGATTCTAATGTTCGGCCAGGATGAAAAACTAAGCTTTGAGAACTGTACAAAAGTCATATCTAAAATGAATACTAAGCAGGGGTTGAATTGATTCATTCTGGTTTAACCCCCTGCCGAGAATTTGCATTTCCAGCCTAGATGTACCAAATCAGAATTTACAGTTTAACAAGATCCCCAGGCAATTCTTATTGTATTATGTAGATCTAGATGTATTACCTGGAGATTTGTTAATCTGTAGATTCTCATTCGATATATCTGGAGTGGAAATGCAAATTGTCAGCAGGAGGTCAAACCAGAATGAACTGGTTTGTAACCCTGATGCTAAGCTAATTGATAATTATGGAAGTTATCAAACAAAGAAGACATGTTGGTAACTTCTTGCTACCATTTATTAAGCATGGAATACGTGAAAGCATTATACTAGATTGATTTGAAGCAGAAATAATTACCATATTTTGACAACTGAAGAAACAGAGGCCAAAGCAGGTTAAGTGGCTTGAACACACAGTTTACATTTGGCAGATTCTGGATGTGAATCCATGTTTGATGCTAATGAAATCCTTAAAGGCAAAGACTGTGTCTGACTCATCTTTTAATCTCCTCCACTTCCTATTTCATCCATCCCTAGTAGCTAGTGAAGAATCTGCTCCAGAATATGGGCTTTGTAAAAGTTCACTTAAACAAAATGGATTATGCATATTCTACCTGCATGAGTCATGTACACATGGGAGACAACATACTTTTTCCTCCTGTAATCTACTTCAACTACCTGTTCAGAATAACCAGCCCATGTAGTCTATGAGGCTGAGCAATATCTCATTAAGATAGAGGATTTGGTGCCCTGAGTATGACTCAGACTTTGGCAGGCTATCATGACTACAACCAGGAGGAAGTTTGGTCAGCTCAGTGTTTGTCAAGTCATGAACATTGACAGAGGTAAGGGTACAGCTAGGAACAGTGAGTGTAGGAATAAATATGTGAAGATGTGAGTTTGGAAAGTAGAATCAAGGTCAGAGCTTAGTTCCATTGTAAGTTGCAAATTGCACACACTGTGGTCAAAACAAGATCAAGCTCTCAACAGGAAATTGAGTGTTTTCTTAATGTAACCAGAACTAAGATGGTACAGTAAGTAGTTAGTGTTAGGAGTTAAAGAACCTAGAACCAGGAGTCAGGTGCTGAGAGTCTGAAAAGATGCAGTAACTCAAGAACTAGGAAGTAGGTTTTCAGACAGTAGGAGAACAAACAAAATCAAATTCTTAAGGTAATTGTCAAGTAACTATTATGTGTAAGCCGAAGGGTACTATAATGTAAATACAAAGAGGAGAGAATCATCTAATATAGGGACATAAAGAGAGGTTAACAGTTCAAACCCACCCAAAGGCACCTCAGAAGTCAGGTCTGATGATCTTCCAAAAAGTCACAGCCTTGATAACCTTGTGGCACATAGTTCTCTGCACACGTGGAGCTGCCACAAGTTATGATTGACTTGACCACAACTGGCTTTGTTTTATTTTTGAAGAAGGCTATACCACTAAAGATTTGTACATGTTAAAGTTAGTTCTTGCAAAATGGTTCATTAACGAAAAACCAAACTCACTGCTGTTGAGTTGGTTCTGACCTTCCTTGAGTCTCCTAGAAGCGGTGAAATTAGAAATGTGCCTGGAATAATGGCAAGACTGATCAGCATGCTTAGAGGTGAAATGAGAATTCTAAAAAAATTAATGAAAATTTCAACCCCTGTTAAAATAAATTTCAAGGATGGAACCCAGATTTTAGAAAATTGATATTGCCAGAGTTAGAAAGTACCAGCAGAAGATCTGATAGTTTGGTCATAAAGCTATTTAAGTAACAGCTCTTAATTGAGTGTAAGTAATGGTGGGATACCCAAGCCATAGTATTTTCAGTTGCCTCATATGCATGTGAAAGCTGGACAATGAATAAGGAAGACTGAAGAAGAATTGATACATTTGAATTATAGTGTTGGCAAAGAATATTGAATATACTGTGGACTGCCAAAAGAATCAATAAATCTATCTTGGAAGAAGTATAGCCAGAATGTTCCTTAGAAATGACGATGGAGAGACTTTGTCTTACGTACTTTAGACATGTTCTCAGTATAAACCAGTCATTGGAGAAGGACATCATGCATGGTAAAGCAGAAGATCAGCAAAACAGAAGAAGACCCTCAACTAAATGAATTGACATAGTATTTGCAACAATGGACTCAACCAAAAGAATGATTGTGAGGATTGCGAATGACCAGGCAGTGTTTTGTTCTGCTGTGTGTAGGGTCCTTATGAATCAGAGCTGACTCAAGGGCACCTAACAACAAGAGTGGGAGGCAAAGACAAATGGCAAGGCTCTTCTGGGAAAGGAATTATATTTCTCTCTGAATCACTGGCACACACACCAGAACCTAGTATGCTTTAGTGACTTGAGATAGTTTGGTGAGTGGCTTTTTGCAAGGGATCAGAAAACACATGAGGACATCAAAAATTCAATGTTGTGTTAAAAAATATTTTTTTGTTGTTAGCCACTGAAAACATCAATACCACAGCATTTTTGGGGAAGTGAATGCATATTTTGAGAACTATGCCTTCAACATGATGAAAGGAATTCATTATCTCCCTGCTTCCTCAGCTTCTGAATGAATATGGTGTGTAAGAGCAGCAACTCAGGGAGTTACTCAAACATTTCTACACTTGCCTAGATTTTCATAAGTCACTGTTAGCACTACATCAACACAATGGCTCAACCCTCATATTCAATGAAAATAAAAATGATATTTTAATGATCATGAATGATCAGTCCCATCATTATTTTTTAATCCAACTTTGTTTTGAATTATAATTTTATTCAGAAAAAAAGATGGCAGATGCCATCATTGTGTGTTCTTTATTGTTATAAATTAGATGTGTGTCAGACGATTCTTGCCCTTGTGTCATAAACATGGAAATTATGCACACCGCTTTCCTCTCAGACATCAAGATTACTCTTTATGCTTCATCATGTCACAGTAATCTCAAAATTGGTAGCAAGCACTTCTTGTGTTATCATTGAAAAAGCAGCAAGGATCCCAGTTTGGTGCCAAATTATAGCCATTCACTCATTTGCCATTTGGCAAAGAATTTAATCCATTATGATTTTACTCTTGTAGCTATACTGATTACCTTTTAATTTCCTAATTCTAAGCACCTAGGAAACCTGAGCTACCGGAGAATTACTTTTCTTCTTATGTACAATTGAACTCAGTTGGGTTATTTTACTAAGAGAGACCAAATTTGACAATTGTAAAAGTACGATTACATTTCCTATGAAGAAGTCACATTTCCAGGACTCTGCAACTCTCCAGGCAAAGTTAGAGTTTATATGACCACATTTTTATAAGTAGTGCATTTGAAAATGCCTGTCAGCTATAGAAATCCATGGCCTTCAAGTTGATTCCAATTCATGGAGACCTCATATGCTACAAAATACAATAGAACTACTCCATAAGGTTTTCTTGGCTATGTTTATTGAAGCAGGTTGTCAGGCCCTTTGTCCACAGTGCCACTAAGTGGGTTTGAACTGGCAACCTTTGGTTTCATAGCTAAGTGAAAACTATTTGCACCAGCCAGGGACCTCTCGGCCACAGAGAGACTTTTCAAACTTCAGTGTTCATTTTAATCACCTGGAGATCTTGTTCAAATGCAAATTATGAATCAAGAGCTCTGCTGTGGGACCTGAGATTCTGTACTTCAAGGAACAACAAGCTGCAGAATCTACTTTACTCTTTTTTTTTTTTCAGAAATTATAAGTGATTTTTAACTATTTCATGTTTTAAAGCATACCAAGGTTTTACCTACACTTTTCTTCCTTCAGTTGGTTGCAGAATCAGTCATGAATGCAAATATACTTATGACTACATCAATTTCAAAACTAAAAAGAATATACAAGTTAAATGACATGAGAGAAGGTAAAAACACCATATGTTTATATCTCTTTATTGCTTTAACATTTAGAGATAAAATCATTGACATCTTCCTCCTGGAATTTTAAGAACAGCATTCATCCTAGGTATAAAGAAGAGGCCTAGTCTCTTCAATGCAAGAATGCAAGAAAAAAAATAATATCTCTAAGGATGGAATGTTTACTTTATAATTCAAAAAATATGGAGTCCCGCCAAAAAAAAAAATATATCTTTTCTTCTGAACAAAAATATAAATATAAAATGCTATTAATAATGATGGTGATATCTGAATTCAAAAACATTCTTCTGATGTTAAGCTGGTGAAGGGTAACTTCTATAAGGCTGAAAATACTTTGTAATACACTTCTGCAAAAATAGAAAAGTAAAAATATACAGGTATGCTTACAAACTTTTGAAGCTGAACAGCTCTTCTCCCAGGAAACATTTATACAGATTGCATCAAGCCTCTCTTCACAACGTATCTTGAAAAGCCTATGTGGAGACTTGAAATTGAGAGACAAGTTTTGAGTGTCTGCCAGTCACTAGTTCCTTTGCTGAGACTACAGCATCTAGCTAAATGCTTCAAATTCTTGTTTTCTGTAACCAGTTCTTCAATAGCTCAAATCAAAAATGTAAGCAAGACAATCAAAATAAGTAGTTCAGCTTTTGCATCTCCCAGCTGAAATAAGAGTAATGATTTTAGACATTGCTTGTTCAATAGCTTACCACTACTGTCTTCTCCCATTTGAAATAATGTTGTTATGGAGTAAACTCTAAAGCATATAGAGCCACAGTATCATGGACTTATATATATATATATATATATATATGTATGTATGTATAAGGATTATTCCTTAAGGAACCATGAAGTCAAATGCAGATAAGCCATGAAGAAGTGTGTTTCGCTTTAGGCTGGCAGTAAGAATACATTGTCTCAGGCAACTGCTATTACATCCCAGTCTATCCAACAGTCTTCAAAAACCCAAATATCCAAAAGAAAGGAGAAAAATAAATATCTAATTGTCTATCTTTAAATTCTGTGCTCAATTTTAAAAGGTTCAAAATTTTAATGAAAGTTTATTTTGTCATTTCTGACTGATTAACTTTTCTTTACAATGCCCCATTATTTTCCATTCCCATGTTCCTCTTCTCTGAAAGTGGTCTTCATTTCTGTTTTTCTTCTTTGCACTCTAACAGGCTCTAATCAAAACCAAACCCACAGCCAGAGAGTCAATTCTGACTCATTGTGACCCATTGGACAGAGTAGAACTGCCCTACAAGGTTTCCAAGGCCGTACATCTTATTGGAAGCAGACTGCTTCATCTTTCTTCCATGGAATGGCTGGTGGGTTCAAACAATGGGCCTTTAGGTTAGCAGCTGAATGCTGTAACCACTGCACACCTGAGCTCCCTCTAACAGTGTTTAGATGTGAAAAAAGTAAGATATTTAACTTTTCAGTGCCTGTTTAAATATTTTATCATTATCCATCACTTAATTAGAGTCCAAATTCTGGAGTATGATATCAAAGATCCATCATACTTAGTCCTAGTTACTTTTTAAGCCTCAATTTCTATCATTCTTCCTATCTTTTCCCACCTACATTATGGAAGAGTCCCTGACCTTTACTACAATGGCAATACCAAAATACGGAGGTAAGAAGTAGAGAACACAGATACATCTCTATGAAACCAGTCTCCTTCAAATTCTTTGATCCTAGAAAACCAGCTATCATTAGAGTTGAAGGATTTATGTGATCCCTCTTCTTAAGGAATGTTATGAATTGAATTGTGTTCCCTGAAAATACATATTGCAAATCCTAACCCCTATATTTGCAGATATAATAACATTTTATAGCAAGGTTTTTTTTGTTATGTTATTGAGGTCATATCAGTGTAGGATGTGCCTTAAATTTATTCATTTTTGAGATATTAAAAAGTGCAGGCTAGACATAGAGAAAAGCAAACACAAAGGGAAGGAAGATACATACCACATAGAGATCACCAAGGAATGCCTGGTCTATGGAAACCAAAAAAGATCTGTTCCCAGAGATGACAGAGAGAGTCTTACCTTAGACCCAATGCCCTGAATTCATATTTCTAGTCTTCTAAACTTTGAGAAAATAAATTTCTATCCTTTTAAACCACTTGCTTTGGTGTTTTGTTATAGGAGCACTAGACCATGAAGATAAGGTTTTTTTTTTTTTTTTTTTAAATATCCTATAACCCTCAAATGTTATTGTGGATTAGAAGGTGTAGATAGATCATTGCTTTCTTTGTAAAATTCAACATATCTTTCAACTTATTTAAATTCTTTTCTATCAAGTCCTTGTGCTTTTTACTAGCAGAAGTCTATTATATCCATGTTTCTAACAAAATAAACTAGCAGAGAATCTAGCACATCATATGTCCTATAAAAACATCTTGAATGAATAAATGGATATAATACTGTGTCTCCTGGTAGACTTTGTGTGGGCTAGTTAGAAATTTATTTGTCATTTCCACTGAAAGTTTGTCAAGATATGTAGGTCTGCTTGAAAGGAGCTGCCTTCATGTACAGTAGATATAGAGTACATCACGCCTAGAAGAATGAATTTTTTTAAGATTTATGAAACATAGCAATACACTACAAAGTGCATAAGACATACACACACATTTTAAACAATAATTCCAAAGCCAACATCAAGGTAGTCAACACTCTTGTTAATAAATAAACATGAGGCCATAATATGCATTCTGTTAGAATGGGAGAAAAAATGAACAGAAACTCCAATTCCTAAAAAAATAAATAAAAAGATGTAACTGATCCAGCTGAAACTAGAGGACTCCCCGAGACTATAGCCCTGAGATGTTCTTTCAACCTTGAATCAAATCTATCCCCTGAGCACCTTTTAGCTAAATAATAGATTGCTTCACAAAATAAAGAATATCACCAGTGAGTACTGTGCTCCTTTAAAAAATCATCTATACACGACCAAACTGTCAACAATTATTTTAAAACAAAGATAAGAAGGTAAGGAGGCAAGGATACTAGATTAATGGACACTGAGCAAGCAAAATGGGAAATGCTAAGAATGTTCACACCCTATGAAGAATGTAACCAATGCCACTGAACAATTTGTGTAGAAATTGTTGAATGAGAATCTAAAATGGTGTGCAAACCTTCACTAAAAAACAATAAAATATTATTTTTAAAAAAGGAAAATAAATAAACATGACCAGTAGTGTAGAAGCCCCATTCTGTTTCTCTTTGATTGCCTATCCCTCCCTTCTTGACACTAAGATTCATTCTTGCTGATGTTATAATAATTCTTTACATTTTGAGCATCTTATCTTATGCCTATACCTCTAACAATATATTGTTTTATTGTTTCATATAAATAGGATTATATCATATGAAGATTATGAATTGTATATGTTCACCTTACTAAGATGTGTGTGAAATTTATCTCTGGTGATACTTGTGGCTGCCGTTCATTCATTTTCATTGCTGTATATTATACTGTTAAATGATGGAATCTGAATATATATATTCAATCTATATTATTAGTATCTATGCTGTTGTGAATTTTATTGTACATGTTTCCTGGTACACATGTGTAAGAGTTTTATCTAAGTTATAATAACTTACTGGTGGAGGTGGTAGGTCACAGGATATGTGTGTTTTATATTCAAGTAAAGCTAAACAATCTTCTGAAGAAGTTTTCCATTTTAATCCTTTCAGCAATACATGAGCATTCTGTTGCTTCATATACTAGACAATATTTGATAATATATAGACTTCAAATTCTTGTATTTTATTTGTATTTTCCTGATTACTATTGAAACTGTATACCTTTTCACATGTTTATTGCTTATCAAATTTCCTCTTCTTTGATTTAAACTTTTGTCTAATCTCCTTTAAATAACTGAAATTATTTCCCAGATGTTGCTATGTGCCGTAGAGATGATTTTCAACTCACAGCAACCCCCTCTGTCAGAGCAGAATTACTTCCTAGGATTTTCTATGCTGTAATCTTTATGGGAGAAGATTTCCAAGTCTTTCTCCCACAGAACGTCTGAGCGGACTGAAACTGTCAACCTTTCCATTAGCAGCTGAGTACTTGTGATGCAATATATCCTCAGAGTTTATGTCTTGACTTTTCACTTCAGTTAGTGTGTCTTGATGAACAGAAGAACATATTTTTAATATAATCACATTTATCACTCTAAATTTTGCTTATCACAATTGGTTCTTTAATCTACTCAGAATTTTTGTTGTTGTTATGGTAAGAATTAAAAGTATAATTTTCTTCTTCATTCTTTTTTCTTTCAATATATTAACACCATTGTTGCAATTACCCTACTTGGTTTCCAATGCCTGTCACGTAGCAAGTGCACATGTATACATGAGTCACCTTCTGGGCTCTCCAATTCAGCTCTATTGGTCTACTTGGCTCATATGCTAATTTACCTGAAGAAAAGAGGAACTAGAACAGAAAAAAGCAAAACAACACATATTTTATAATAAATTTGTAGTCATTTTGATATGCATGTTGAGACTTTTTCCCCTGGCCTCACAACAAAAGCACCGTTTCATGAATTAATTGGGTAGAACTGTAAAGCAGATATGTAGGACTGACTACAGCATTTGCAGCCTGGTACAAAATGAGAACAGTGCCCTGTGTTAAAAAGTTATTAAGAATTTCAAGATAGCAACAGCAGAGGATCATAGCAAGCACAGAGCCCTCTGAGCATGAGACACTTTGTGGCTGCAGAGTTTGCACACCCATGAAATCAACCCTACAGATAAAATATGATGAAATAGTTCCCTTTTTATATGAGAAATATAAAATGATACAAGAATAAATTACAATTTCTTACAGAAAAAAGTTTTCAGTCAGGAAAAGGATATTATGTAAGATAAACTAAAGACCTTGGATGGTATCCTACAATTTTTAAGGTTAAATTACATTTAGCAGTCGTAAATGTACCTGTAATGACAACGTCTCCAAGTACTAACAAGGGGAGAAATTAGCCTTTAATTGGTCTTCTTTTATTCTCCATTCTCTGATTATAGATTTGAAGCTTTGACCTTTAGTATTTTTGTGCTTTTTTGCTTAATTGTCGGGCCATACTACATGTAACAGTCTTTCAAGATTCAACACTGTGATACACCAAACCGAATATGCTCTTTAATAGTTTCCTGCTGTGTTTACTTTAGGACATTTTAAATAAATTTTGAAAGGAATTTATAGCCCCCAAGTACTAGTTCATGTACAGAAATACTTAAAGGTTATTTGAATAGGTGCCTTTGGCTATATCCTCTGATACTCTTTTATTAGATAGTCTTGCATTTGCCAAAATAAATGAACTATTTTTTATTGTTAAAATTTGGCTCAATTGTGTATAGAATGCATTAAATAATGCCTCTACTGTCTGGTGTTATCATGGATTTAAGTACATATTTGATATAATTGAATTTTAAGGAATACTGAAGACTATAAGATTAAAGACTTCAGGGCTTTACTATTCTCTCTTTCTATATACATTAAAAAAAAAAAAACTTTTTGATTTTTATGGCCTACTTACTAAATATACTATTTCAAAAATTATTAGCCTTTCTCTTGATTATTGGCCACCATTACTTTGGATATTACTTATCTACCTACATTGTAGCCAAGACTGTTGTATTATCAGTGGTTCAGTTGGCTGTGTAAGTCATTGTTGTACTTTCTTTCAATAATTTTCCTGCCTTCTGACTCTGTTGTTTTCTTAGCTGCTACTTACGTGTATCTCTGTGCTGTGGGATTGTACTCTACTCTAAATTTGCCTCTGTGGGGCAGTTCTTTTCTGACCTGTAGAAATCAACTCAACAGCACACAACAACAATAAAAATCTACTGCCACCAATCATCTGGCTGTGGAAGCTTGTATGCTGCTGTGATGCTGGACTGGTTTCAGGATCACTTCCAGACTAAAATGGACTGGGAAGAAAGGCCTGGTGATCTATGTTAAAAAAATCAGGCAATGAAAGTGTTAAGACCAGTTTGATCCTACTGTGTGTGAAGCCATCAAGAATCAGAGGCTGACTCAACAGTAGTTAGCAGCAATAACAATTATCTGATGTGGGCTGGGATGTTGTTGTTTGTTGTTATATGCCATCGAGTCAGCCCCGACTCATAGCGACCCCTCCTTGGGTTTCCGAGGCAGTATCACTACGGAAGTAGGATTGCCCAACCTTCCTTCCGAGGAGTGGCTGGTGGGTTTGAACCGCCAGCCTTCTGGTTAGCAGTCAAGTGCTTTAGGCACTATGCTACCAGAGCTCCTGTGGGCTGGGATAGCACATATTAATTTGTTAGTATTGTTTGTCAAATGAGAATCACGAATCAAGGAAGAAGTCCAATCTAGAGAGAAGTAAGTGAGCTTCATTTATTAGGCTTTTTGACTGCTCTTTGATCAGCAGCAGACCTTTTGTACTGAGTTCTGATTCCCTGTGCTTAGGCTGTGCTTAACAAAGGGCTCTGTTGGTACATGTGACATTGTAATAAGTAGTTAATTCTCAGTGTTTGACTTTGTTCTGGTTACCTAGTGTCGCTCTGACAATACTCTACCACAAATGGGATGGCTTGAACAAACAGGAGTTTATTCTCTTATAATTCCGGAGGACAGAAGTCCAAGTTCAAAGTGCCAGGCTCTAGGGGTTGGGTGAAAGTGCCTCAACCTTGGCCTTCAGCTCTGGCTCCTGCTCCCAGCCTACTGAAGCTAGAGGCTTTTCTTCACTCAGCTGCTGGCTGCTGAGGCTGACAAGCCTAAGATTGACAAGTAATAAGGTACATTCCCAATGTTACCAAACCACATGCAGGCCATTAATTTAAGTCCATTGAAAGTCCCAAGGTTGGCAGAGCATGGCAGGCCATTGAACAACACGGCTACATGCAGAGTTCAAGCGTGCCATAAGCTAGAGACTGTTCCCAAAGCTGTTTCTTATATTCGAGAAGCAGACCACATGCCCAAAGGCAGCTACTCAGCTGCTCACAGTAGATTTCACCATGGAGTTGGTTACCAGTCTCATCGTGGGGAATAACTACATCCAGCTACCCAGCCACTCAACCAGGCCCAGCCAGTTGGTACACAAACTTAACCACCACAGACTTATTCTCAGTTTGCAGACTTACTTCTCTACCATTTCTTACATTTCCCTCCTGCTGCCTGAATTTTTATAGTTTCAGTGCCCAAATAGGTGCCAAATAATTCAAGTTAATTTGTTCATATGTATGTATAATTACAAGGAAAATAATAGTTATTGTATATACTCGACGGCACATAACAACAACAACAACAACAATAATGTATCCAGGAATAAGCTCAATATTTATCCACACAACAAACTCATAAAATAAGAAAAAAAATCTTTTCTGTCTTACAGATCATAAAAATAAGGCCCAGGAATGTTAAGGAAATCATCAATATTTATATATCCAGCAAATAATAACAAATCGTGTCAATATGAGACATTCAGCAAATATTTATTAGATAAATGAATATTGCTGAGTGCCATTGGCTGGAAAACATCAGCTATTTACACAACATAACAATAGGGAGAATATATTTAAAATAAGCTTTGGGGTTATCCTTGACTTTTGCTTAATTATGATAACTCTGTTGGAAAAACATTATCAAGAATGAATCAACTAAATAGTAAAATTTTACAAGAGATTCAGAATCATAAGAAAACAAAACACTCTAGAATATGCACATATAATGCTGGTTAATATATATAAATAAGGAAGCTGTTGTTACAGGTGGTTTTTATAACTGCTGTTGTTGTTGTTATGTGCCGTGGAGTTGGACCTAACTCATAGTGATCCCTCCTTGGCTTTCCGAGGTGATATCACTAAGGGAAGTAGATTGCTCAGCCTTCCTTCTGAGGAGTGGCTGGTGGGTTTGAACCGCCAGCTTCTGGTTAGCAGTCAAGTGCCTTAGGCACTATGCTATAACTGCAGAGCCTATTATATCTAGAAATGTCTGTTTTTCCATGCTACATACTGCTGAGTAAGATTGGATGGTGCCTATTAAGATGCCCTGGTACATGGAAAGCCTCATTTTTGAAGAATTGTTTCAAAAGAAACAAATCAAAATTTTTTTGCTTGTTTATAAATGGTGGTTCTTATGAAGTGCCTGTTAGGACACTGTTCCTTTTACCCCTGGGGCAGTGTCTCAGGAATACAATTCTGGTTAGCACAGAAATGAAGTGGTTCCTGCTGTTTACTTTGTAGGTAAACCCATGAATGGTTCTCCCTAAGTTCTGGCTCAGCCAGGGATGGTTTGCTTTCAAGGAACAGAAACTCACCAAAGTGAACTTAGAAGAAATGCTCACAGAGCCCATTTCAAATATACTTAGCTTAAGAAAACTTGGATCTGAATGTGTACGTGAGTATATGTCTGTTTAAATGTGCGTATGTGCATGTGCATGCTTCTCCAGGTGAGTTTGGCCATGGTTCTCCTTGAGTGTTTGCTTCAAAATATCACTCTGTGAAACAACTTGTGTTCATATTTATCTGTATAGACACATGCCATGATAGCTATATATAGACTCTAAGTCAACCTAACATTCTTTTTAGATGTCCCCAATTAAATGATTCTGTCATTGTATCCCAATTCTAAATTTCTGGGACAGAAATTCTGATTGGCTCAGCTGTGGTCAGGTTTCCACTCCAACCAATTATCTGTGAGCTGGAAGGTGGATTTACCTGATAGATGAGATTGTAGCTCTAGGCTGTGGGTGCCATCCATATTGAGATCATTTGCACCAAGTGCAAAAGGATAATCTTGGTGTGGATATTACTACAGCAAACTAGTTGTGATAGCAATTTGTCCGAGATGTTTAGACACAAAGAAATATTACTAGAATTATTGCCTCCTAGGAAAGTCAATCTAATTCTGATTTTTCATTGTGTTTCCTGAATCTCAAAGTGAAAAAAGAAATGCATCTTCTCTGGCCTCTAGTAAGTTACAAAATAAAAACACTCCATTGTTTGATACAAAGCAAAATAATATATAATTTTTAAAGAACTGAAAATTACTGTAGTCCATTATGGCTTTAAAATTATATCTGAAAAATAGAAAGGTATATTAGTTATCCATTTTTTCATAACAAATTACTCCAATTAACTCTTGAAACAACAAATCTGCATTATTTCTCAGTATCTCTGGGTTAGAAATCAAAGCACAGTTTATCTGGGTACCTCTGACACAGCATCTTTCACAAGGCCACAGTACTGAGTGGAGCTGCAGCCACTTTTCTAGGCTCTACTGGAGGAGGATCTGTTTCCCACTTACTTAGGTAGCAGACTTTGGGTCTTTATTAGCATTTGGTCAAAGACATCAGTTCTTTGTCAAGTGCACTTCTCCATAGGGATACTCACAATATAGTGGCTTCTGTCTTGAGAGAAAGGGCTCTGAAGGAGAAAGAAGAGAGAATAGGTAAGACAGAAGTCACAGAATTTTTGTAACCTAATCTCAGAAATGACATCCCATCATTCTTGACTCATTCTGTTAGAAGAATATCCTTAGGTTCAGGCCAAAGTGTGTGAGTTTCACAAAGGCAGGAACACTAGGAGGGTAGAGTCTTTGGGGGACATGTCAGAGGCTACTTACAGCAAAGGATGTTAAAGGAGTCAGTAACTTTGTATTTGTAACTAGCTTACTGTTTATTATTTCTCTTCACAGAAGAAAAATATTCTCTTTTATTTTAATTTTGAGTGGAGCTCTGGTGGCATAGTGGAAAAGGCATTTGACTGCTAACCAGAAGGCCAGCAGTTCAAACCCACCAGCTGTTCCACAGAAGGAAGATGGGCCATCTGCTTCTGTAAAGATCAGTCAGATTTGACTCCATGACAGGCATTTTTGTTTGCTTGCTTTATTATTACTTTTTGGTGCCCATATTTAGAGCAAATAGGGACCTCTTTCATAAATATACTTAGACCTTTTGTCTAATTACTACTATCTCTACATACCTGCTCTAATTTTTAAATAATAAAACTTATTACTGGGGATCTTTTAAAAGTTCCATTAGTTTAAATTTAAATTTAGTGACTTCCTGAAGACACAATCGGAATAGACACTATTCAAAGAGTGATTACTGAATATAAAAAGATATATATTTGGGCAATTTCAAATGATATTTTGGGAAACATGAATAGTCATTTAGTTTTTCCAAGTGAATAAAATGCATACACTTTTCAATGTAACTATGAGACTGTTTATTCATTTTTCGATATGAGATTAATAACCAGGCTCCAGGAAGCGCTCCCAAGGTTCTACAGATTTCATTATTTTGGCAACTCTCTTTACTGGTGATTAGGCAGTGTGATTAGGCAATGAGGACTATAATAATCTCCTAGGGATGCCATGACAAAGCCACAAACTGGGAGACTTAAAACAACAGTAATTTATTGTCTCACAGTTCTTGGAAATAGACATCCAAACCCAGAAGTCTCTAGGGGGAAGATTCTTCCTTTCTCTTCCAGTTTCTGGTAGCCCCAGATGTTCCTTGGCTTGTGGCAGCATAACTTCAGTCTCTGTCCCCATCATTACACAACTGTCTTCCTTCTGCATCTTTCCCCATGTCTCCTCTCCTTTATAAAGGCACCACTCACATTGGATTAGGCCCAACCTACTCCAGTAAAATCTCATGTTAATTTAACTAATTGCATCTACAAAGGTTCTATTTCTATACAAGGTACCAAGGATTAAGACTTTAATATATTGTTCAGGAAAACATATATCAACCCAATGCTCATTGTGAATATTTTCTTAATGCCCAAGAGCCTGTTTTTCTCTGTTCCTCACTCTGTCTCCCTTTTTCTCTTCCTTGCTTCCTCCCTCCTTTCTCTCTCTCTCTTTCCTTCCTTCCTTATTTTTTCTTTCTTCCCCTCTTCTTTTCCTTCCATCTTTCTGCCTATCCATCTTTCCACCCATTCATTTCTTTATTAGTTGGGCTGATTTAAAATTTTTCTTACTGTCAAAATAATGTAGTCATAGTTTTAAAAGTTCACTACTAAAGGCAAATATATCAAATATATCAGTTCCTTAATCCAACTCTCTCCACTCTTCAATCTGCTTTTCTCTCTGGTATTTATCATCATATTTCTAATTAAAATAAGCATGTTATCATAACTTGACTTTTTAATATTAGATGTTATTTATTGAATTCCTGCTATGTCAGCTGAAGTTTTAACCTTCTTATATATCTATATACACATGCTTTCCTCTCATCCTTTTTCAAGGTCTCTTGAAAGCAATTTTCCCCTGACTTGGTATTGCTGTTGAAAATCTGAGATCAATCTCATTCCAACTCTCACCCAATTCATATAGAATTTCCTGAAATTCTAAAATTCATACTTTTTAGTGTGGGCATACTTCCATAAAGATACTGCCTCAGAAACTGAAGGAGGGGTCACTATGAGTTGATACCAACTCAACAGCAGCAAGTTTGGTTTGGTTTATAAGTTTAATTGGGCTGAGAACTCACTGAAGAGTCTCAAGACTTTTTCTTTTCAGTCCTGAAAATTATTCTTATGCAATTTCTTAGATAATTTCTGTACCTCTGCTTATCTATTTTTGTTTTGTTTTCCATTTTTCTTATCCTGTAGCTCTTACTATTTAAATAATGGAGATTTTGGATTAATCTTTAATTTTTAATATTTTCTTTTAAATTTTCCATCAATTATAAATTTCTTTCATCTTCCAGAAAATTCCATCATCTGTATATTATATTCAATTCTTTATCTTATTCATCCTTTTAAAATTTTCAAAACTTTCTTGTCTCGTGCTTGTTTCCTTTTCTCATGGTACATAGTTTTTTTTTTTTTTTTAACCTTTTTTTTTTTTATTATTGTGCTTTGGGTACAAATTTACATAGCAAACTTGTTTTACATTCAACAGTTCATGCACATCTGATACCATGGCCCCAATTACCTTCCCCAACTAAGAAACTCTCCTCCCCATGACCACCCCTCTCTGTGTCCCTGTCATCCATTCATTCCTGTCTGTCCAGCCTTCCCTCTATGTGAATGCTCTCTCTCTAGTGTCTCATGGCTCCTTGATCCAAGGGATGCATTTCCCTAGAGCAGATGGGTGCATTGACCTGGGGTAGGGGTTCTATATGTGGATCTTTCTACTATTGGTCTGAGAGACAATCCATGTAAGTGAGTCCATTTCTAGGCTCAAAGGGTAATCTGGAGCCATAGTCTTGAGGATTCCACCAGTCTCTACCCAACCAGTAATTCTGGTCATTTTTGTGTTTTTGAATTTTTTTCCACATTTTTCTTCCTACTCTTTCCAGGATCTCCAGGTTAAAGACTGTTGGCTGCATCTTAGATGGCTGCTTGAAAGCTTTTAAGACCCCAGTCGCTACTCACCAATGTAGGGTGTGGAGCAAGGCTTTTATGTATTTTGTTGTGCCAATTGAGTCTGGTATCCCTCAGTACTATGGTCCTGAGATGGTAGATCTATTGGATTTCTCTCCCTTAGTGTCTGGTTGTCTGTGAGGGATTACTCTGTATTTGTCTTCTATTGTTTCTATAAGGAGTGCAAGTATTTTGCATCTCTGATGCCTGTGCAAGATTAGCCTCAGCTGAATCTATCCTTCTGTTCACTGACCCTTGTCTGATCTTCTCAGGTATTTATGTGTTTACCTGTAGCCTGGTGTTTGGCATTAATGGCAATGCAGTATTGTGGACACATTGGTTGGTATTAGCATCTGTCATCTATCACTTATGTGCACAATTCGGTGTCTTCCCATTTCCTACTGTTATCATGGTGGTCACAGATCCTTCCCGTATATCCCCCCACCTACCCAGGTCAGCATGCAGGCCCCAACTAGCCCGAAATTAACCCTTCCCATTCCCTCCCCATCCTGGTAACCTACTAAGTCAGTTATCTTACCCAAGCAAACTCTTCTTTGTCTTTTTATGTTAATGGGCTCATACAGTACTTATCTTTCTGTGATTGACTTATTTCAGTCAGCATAATGTCCTCCAGATTCATCCATCTTGTGAGATGATTCACGTATCCCTCATTGTTCTTTAATTAGCATAGTATTTCATTGAGTGCATGTACCATAATTTGGTTATCCACTCATCCATTGATGGGTACTTAGGCTGTTTCCATCTCTTTGCTATAGTGAATTGTGCTGCAATGACATAGGTGTACATATGCCTGTACACCTATGTGTGCTATCTCTCACATCTTTAGGATATATTACTAGTAATGGAATTGCTGGGTCAAATGGTATTTCTATTTTCAGTTTTTTGAGGAAACACCATATGGTATGCCACAATGGTTGTACCATTTTACAATCCCACCAGCAGTGCACAGGAGGTCCAATCTCTCCGCAACCTCACCAGCATTTGTTATTTTCTGACCTGTTGAACATTGCTATTATTGCTGGAGTGAGATGATACCTCATTGTAATTTTGATTTGCATCTCTCTGGTAGCTTAGTGCCTAAGGCAATTGACTGCTAACCAGAAGGCTGGGGGTTCAAACCCACCAACCACTCCTTGGAAGGAAGATGGTGCAATCTACTTCCATAGTGATACTGCCTTGGAAACCCAAGGAGGAGTCACTAGGAGTCGGGGCCGACTCGACAGCACATAACAAAAGCAACAACAATGATTAATGATCACAAGCAATTTCTCATATGTTTGTTGGCTGCCTGTATATCTTCTTTGGTGAAGTGTCTGTTCAAGCCTTTTGCCCATTTGTGAATTGGGTTATTTGTCTTTTTGGTGTTGAGATGTTGAAGTTTTCTATAGATTTTGGAGATAAGTCCTTTAATAGATATGTCATAGGCAAATATTTTCTCCCAATCTGAAGATTCTCTTTTTACCTTTTTGACGAAGTCTTTTGATGTGCATAAGAATTTAATTTTTAAAAGGTCCCAGTCATCTAGCTTCTCTTCTATCTCCTGCACATTCTGGGTTATGCTTGATAGTCCATTTATGCCATAAATTAGGACTCCCAGATTTGCACCTATTTTATCTTTGATGAATGTTATAGTTTTGGGGTTTACATTTAAGTCTTTGATCCAGCTCGAGTTTGTTTTTGTGTATGAGGTGAGGCATGGGTCTTGTTTCATTTTTCTACAGGTGGATATCCAGTTTTGCCAGTGCCGTTTGTTAAAGAGGCTGTCTCTTCTCCATTTAATGGGTTTTGGACCTTTGTCAAATATCAGTTGTCCATAGATGGATGGGTCTATATCTGGACTTTCAATTCTGTTCCATTGGTCTATCTGTCTATCATTGCACCAATACCATGCTGTTTTGACTACTATGGCTGTATAGTAGTTCTTAAGTTCTGGGAGTGTGAGATCTCCCACTTTGTTTTTCTTCTTGAGAAGTGCTCTGCTTATCTGAGGTCTCTTTCCTTTCCATATGAAATTAGTAATTAGTTTTTCTGTGTCCTTAAAAAATTTCATAGGTATCTGGATCAGGATTGTGTTAAATGTGTAGATTGCTTTAGGTAGTATTGACATCTAAGACACCTGACTGCTAACCAGAAGGCTGGTGGCTCAAACCCACCAGCCACTTCTCAGAAGGAAGGTTGGGAAATCTATTTCCATAGTGATACTGCCTTGGCAACCCAAGGAGGGTCGCTATGAGTCGAGGCCAACTTGACAGTACATAACAACAACAATAACAATCTATGAACAAGGTAGGTTCTTCCATTTATGTTGTGCCCTCATTGTCTCTTGTAGCAGTGTTTTATCGTATTTTTTGTGTCTCTGGTGAGGTTTATTCCTAGATATTTTATTGTTTTTGCAGCTATAGTAAAGGTATTTTTTTCCCTTACTTCTTTATCAGAGGAGGAATCCAACTGATTTTTGTATGTTGACTTTGCATCCTGCCATCTTGCTGAACATTTCTATTAATTCCAGTAGTTGTTTTATTGAGTCCCTTGGGTTTTCTACGTACAGGATCATATCAGCCACAAACAGAGATAGTTTTAGTTCATCTTTGCGAATTTGTATGTCTCTTTCTTGCCTTATTGCCCTGGTCAGGAATTCCAATACAGTGTTAAATAGAAGTGGTGATAGAAGGCATCCCTGTCTGGTTCCCATTCGTAAGGGGAATGCTTTGTCTCTCTCCATTAATAATGATGCTGGCCATTGGCTGTGCATATATACCCTTTATTATGTTGAGGAATTTCCCTTCTATCCCTATTTTGCTGAGAGTTTTGAACAGGAATGGATGTTGGATTTTATCAAATGTCTTTTTTACATACATATAATCATATGGTTCTTTTTGTTTTGTTTTGTTTATGTGGTGGATTACATTAATTTTCTGATGTTGAACCAACCTTGTAAACGGTATGAATCCCACTTGGTCCGGGTGTATTAATTTTTTGATATGTTGTTGGATTCTGTTGGATAGGATTTTGTTAAAGATTTTTGCATCTGAGTTCATGAGGGATATTGGTCTATAGTTTTTCTTTCTAGTGGTGTCTTTCCCTGGTTTTGGTATTAGTGTTATGCTTGCTTCATAAAATAACTTTGGAAGTTTTCCATCTTTTTCTATGTTCTGGAATAGATTGAATAGCATGGGTGTCAACTCTTCTCTGAATATTTGATAGAATTCTCCAGTGAAGCCGTCTGGGCCAGGCCTTTTTTGTTGTTGTTGGTAGTTTTTTTTTTTTTTTTTTTTAATGACCTGTTCAATTTAATTTATTCTTTTGTTATAGGTCTCTTCAAATTTTCTATCTCTGAGTGGGATACTTTAGGTAGGTCTTGTCATTTTAAAAACTTGTCCATTTCTTCTACATTCTCCAATCTGTTGGAGTACAGTTTTTCATAATATTCTGTCAGTATCTTTTATATTTCAGTTTGTTCTGTTGTGAGACACCATTTTCATTTACAATTCTTGTGATTTGGATCTTCTTTTTCTTTTCTTTTGTTAGATCTGCCAATGGTTTATTGATTTTATAAATCTTTTCGAAGAACCAGCTTTTTGTTTTGTTGATTTTCTCTATGGTTTTTTTTGTTTTGTTTTCTGTTTCATTTATTTCTGCTCTGATCTTTATTATTTTTTGCTTCTAGATACTGTAGGATTCTTTTGCTGTTCTATTTCTAGTTGTTGGTGTTGATGTGTTAGAGTGTTGATTTTATTTCTTTCCTCCTTTTAGATGTAAGCATTTATTGCTATAAACTGTCTCTGAGTACTACTTACGCTGTGTCCCATTGATTTTGGTATGATGTATCTTCATTCTCATTTGTTTCTAGGAATTTTTTTTATTTCAGGTTTCATCTGTTCTATTACCCAGTAGTTTTTGAGCAGCGAATTGTTCAGCTTCCATAAGTTTTATGCTTTTTCTTTGCTCTTCCTATTATTAATTTCTAATTTTATAACATTGTGGTCTGAGAAGATGCTTTGTGGTAGTTCAAAGATTTTTAATTTATTGAGGCTTGTTTTGTGTCCTAACATATGGTCTATTCTGGAGAAGGATCCATGTGCACTGGAAAAAAATGTGAATTGTGTTTTTGTTGGGTGAAATGCTCTGTATAAGTCTATGAGTTTGAGTTAGTTGATTGAATTGTTGAGCTCTTCTGTATCTTTGTTGAGTTTTTTCTAGTCCCTCTTTGAAAGCAATGTGTGAAAGTCTCCTACTATTATTGTAGAGTTGTCTATTATCCCTTTTAATTCGGTTAATATTTGCTTCACGTATTTTGGAGCACTTTCATTGAGTGCATAAATATTTATTATTGTAATGTCTTCTTTGTCAATTGACCTTTTCAGCATCATGTAATGTCCTTCTTTATCTCTTATGATGTTTTTCAACTTAATATCTATTTTGTCAGAAATTAATATTGCCACTCCTGCTCTTCTTTGGTTTCCATTGGCTTGGTATATATTTTTTTCCATCTTTAGCTCTTTATTTATTTCTATCTTTGTGTCTAATGCTCAATTTCAGCAAAGACTCCAGTTGTTAGGGGGTCACCACTTTCCACCAGGCTCATACACACACAAAAACCCCTCTCCCAAGGCCCCTCAGCACCAAAAAGCCAACCCAAGACAACTTCCCTGTAGGGGTTTCTCTTTCTGGCCCCACCCACCCACATCACTGGCCAAACAGGCCCATGCCATGATCCAACTCGAGAGTTCTGCTCACCCACAGTGCCAAAGATCTGCTTGGTTTCAGCAACACTGGAGTCGGGAGAGTGCCTGCTAGTAATCTGTGGTCCCAATATTACTGATAAAGTCCAGTGCAGGCCTCTCAGTGCTACTATGCTGACCCAAGCCTACTCTGTGACCTGCTGTGGGGCACCTCTCTGGGCCTGCCCTCCTGCAGCACCAATGTACTCTCTGCTTGGGTTTCAGCGGTGCTGGACATGCCTGTTTGCACCTAGCTGACCCAAGTTACCAATAAAATCAGGTGCTGAAGGTAGATCCTTGGGGTTATTGTTGGTATGTTGCTGTGGTCTCTGGTATGCTAGTGTGATATGTCTTCTTCCTTAACCCAGAGAGGTCTCGAATGGCTGTTCTCTCCTGACAGTCGCTCCCCCAGGGTGGTCTCCAATGGCCTTTCTCAGCTGTCTGTCAGCACTCCATGGGATAGAACTTCTGATCTTTTTATTTTAATTTTTTTTCCCCTGTACATTTCACCTTTGTAATTCTACTCCTCTGAGTTTGGTGCACTCTGACTCAGTGAGCTGTTTAAAGCACCTGAATCCCTAATTCAAACTGCTGTACTTAGTTTTTCAAGCACTAAGATGCTTGAGGGAAATAGTGTGGTGATTCTGGAGAATGATCCATGCACACTGGAGAAGAATGTGTATTGTGTTTTTGCTGGGTGGAGTGCTCTGTATATGTCTATGAGGTCAAGGTGCTTGATTGTGCTCTTGAGTTCTTCTGTATATTTTTTGAATTTTTTTCCCAGCTGTTCTGTCCTCCTTTGAAAGTGGTGTGTTAAAGTCTCCTACTACTATTGTAGAGTTGTCTATTTTTCCTTTCAATTCCATTAATATTTGCTATTTTGGAGTTTTTTTTTTTTTCATTTCACGCATAGATATTTATTATGGTAATGTCCTCTTGGTCAATTGACCATTTTTAGGATCATATACTGTCCTTCTTTGTCCCTTATGCTGTTTTTCACCTTGAAGTCTATTTTATTGGGAATTAATATTTTCACTCCTGCTCTTTTTTGGTTGCCATTAGCTTGGTTTATATTTTTTTCCACCCTTTAATTTTTAATTTATTTTTATCTTTGTGTTGAAGATGAGTCTCTTGTAGGCAGCATATCAATGGGTCTTCTTTTCTTATCCAATCTGCCACTCTCTTTCTCTTGACTGGTGCATTTAGTCCATTCACCTTGAGTGTAATTAGTGGTAGATATGAATTCATTGCTGTCTTTGTATTGTGTTTTTTATTGTGTTGTTGGTGAATTCTTTGTTCCAAGAATATTCTGTGTTGAGTTCATTTTGTTATCAAGTGTTTTCTCTCATTTGTTCCTTATTGTTGGTTTTGTGCTTACTAAACCCTTATGCTTTTCTTTTTTCTGAGTTTGCTTTGAAGGATTATTAATTATCTTTGTGGTTACACTGAAGTAAATTCTCAATTTCCTAAGTTTGGAACAGTTTGTTATAATTAAAACTTCTATTCCCTCTATTTGGTTTGTTGCTGGTGTTGTCAGCAGATTGACTCCTTTATTTCTCTATGTACATTTCTTGTAAGCTTATTTTGAGTCTTTTTCTGGTTTGATTTCTAGGTGGTGTTGTCAAGTATCTTGATTTTAATTTGTTGTTCTCTGTTGTGAGTTCTCTATTGGAAGGAGTCCCTTTTGCATTTCTTGTAGGGTTGGTCTGGTTTTCACAAACTCCCTTAATTTCTGTTTGTCTGAGAATGTCTTGATTTCACCATCATATATGAGAAACAATTTGGCTGGATATATAATTCTTGGTTGGAAGTTCTTTTCCTTCAAGGTTTTATGTATGTCATCCCACTGCCTTCTTGCTTGTATGGTCTCTGCTGAGAAATCAGAGCTTAATCTTATTGGTTGTTCATTATAGGTGACATTTCATCTTTCCCAAGCTGCTGCCAAGATTCTTTCTCTGTCTTTGGTTTTGGAAAGTTTGATTATGATATGTCTTGGTGACTTTCTCTTGGGATCTATCCTGAATGGGGTTTATTGATCTTCTTGAATGAATATCCTTTTTTCCTTCATAATACATGGGAAATTTTCTGTTAACAAGTCTTTGACAATTTTGTCAGTGATTTTTTTTGTTGTTTGTTTGTTTGTTTTTGTTTTTGCCTCCTCTTTTTCTGGTATTCTGATCGAGTATATGTTGTTTCTTTTCATGTTGTCCCATATAACCCTTGTTGTTGTTGTTGCTATGTACCTTCGAGTCACACCTGACTCATAGTGACCCCTCCTTGGGTTTCTGAGGCAGTATCACCATGGAAGTATATAACCCTTAGGTTCTCTTTATTTCTTTTGAATCTTTTTTCTGCATACAGGCTGGCATCAAAGATTTGTCTTCCAGCTGGGAAATGCATTCTTCAGCCAGTTCTAGTCTATTCCTTTGTCCTTCCACCATGTTATCTATTTCCATAATATTAGTGTTCATCTTCTGGATTTCTAAATGATGTTTTTGTATGAGTTGTTGTTGTTGTTGTTGTTATGTGCCGTCAAGTTGGCCCCAACTCATAGCAACCCCTCCTTGGGTTTCTGAGGCAGTATCACTATGGAAGTAGATTGCCCAACCTTCCTTCCAAGGAGTGGCTGGCGGGTTTAAACCACTAACCTTCTGGTTAGCAGTCAAATGCCTTAGGCACTACGCCACCAAAGCTCCCATATGAGTTTTAATTGAGTGCTTATCTTGTGACTTTGTTCTTGAATGGTTTTCCTAAATTCTTCCAGGGTACTGTCTGCTGTCTTCTCACCTTCTCACTGCTTCTGTTCATAGTTTCTTTTATCCCTTGAAGGGTTTTATATATATATATATATATATATATATATATATATATATATACCTTCTGAACCCGTTCTCATTAGTTCTATTGCTTGTTCTTCTTCTAAGACACATAATTCTTTACTCTGGACTTTTGTTTTGGTTATCTTGTCCTGTTATTTTGTTTGATGTGAGGTTGTCTTTTCTTTCATAGACATTTTTAAGTTGTTGTCTTTAATTGTTGTTATGTATTGGTTTATTTCACCCTGCTTTTATGTTTTACTGTATCTGGGAGTGTGTAGCAGGTATACTTCTTTGGTTACTAACTCAGCTGTACTGGGTTTCTCTCCAGCTCTCTCTGTGTTGATGCAATCACTGGTGTGGGTGTGGGTGCAGATATCTGTTTGTTGTGAATAGGTCTTGGTGTTAGGATGAACAGATCTTGTGTACCATCTGTGGTAGCTATGGTTTCTGACTGGAAGTTTAATGTTTCTCCTATTGCAGGAGTCAGGGGAAAAAGGGAAAAGAGAAAATAAAATTTAAAAAAAAAAAAAAAAAAAACACCAGACTGGAACTCTAGGATAGAAAGGCCAAAAGTTATTTTCTCCTTGGGGTCAGGAAATTCAGTCAACAATGCAGGCATGGGCAGGGCAGCTCAGTCTTTTTTGGGGCCTCTGTTGAGTGTGGCCCACAGGTGTTTCAAATCCAGAAGTAGTCCCAAAAGGAAAAGTGTTTCCCTTCTCTGGGTAGGCTGACAAGGCACAAAATCCCAGTGTAAAGATTCAAACCAGACCACAAAGGGTTTCCAGGAGATGGGCCCAAGCTCACTGCCTTGCACCTACTCCAGAGGTCCGCCAACTCAGAAGACACTTCTCTCTTTCTCCCACTCTGCTCCAAACTCTGAAGCAGCCCAAGCCAAGGGGTTCCCAATCCATTTGCCTGTAAAGTCTTCACTCGCACAAAGTCCCAACTCACCTTGTAAAACTCCTGGTCATAGTCCTCTGAGTCCCCAGTGCCTGTAGGTTCAACGGTGTTTTTCTTTTTTTTCTCTTCCTTTCTTTTTCTCTTCTACCCTGCCTCCTGCTCTAGGTCTTTTGTTTCCATCTCTGCCAGTTGGGCAAGCCTGCCTGCTTTTTCCCAGTCATTTAGCTTGCTCTCTTTCTTTGCCTTCACTGGATCTAATACTATATCTTCTCCTTAGCTGCTCATAACTCCAGTATCTTTATTGTATCTCCTTTACCTAGTTGTTCTGGGTCTCAGATGGAAGAGGGAGTGATCATGGGTATTAACTGCATGACTCCATCTTTTGACCCTCCTTAGTTTTTGTTTTATTGGTGCATTTTTTTCTCTTGTCTCTCTGAAGATGTTTTTGTTTCATTTTGAAGTTTTCACTCACCCTCTGAATTTTCTCCATGTCTCTAATTCCTCACAGTCCCCTCCTTTTTCTGTTGGTTGATTTGTTTCTTCTGTTTTTTCCCATCCATGTTGCAGGCTTTCCTCAAATTATTGAAAATTCTTTAACCTGGCTATCAATACTCATTTAGAAATAAATCACTAAGAACCTGATTGTCGCCTCTGTTCACAGTGATGCAGATAAGGGTTCTGCAGGATTTATGCTGGAGCCCACACTAATTTCATAAATAAGACTTTTTTTTTTTTTTTTTGCTAGTACTCCACTCCTAAAACCAGCTGCCATCAAGTGGACTCCAATTCATTTTGATTCCATGTGTGCCAAAGTAGAACTATGCTCCATACCATTTCAATGGCTGAATTTCTAGAAATAGATCACCAGGACTTTTTTTTTCCTTGGTGTTTCTTGGTGAACTCAAACTGCTAACCTTTCAGATAATAGCTGAGCTTAACCATTGTACCACTATGGGACTCTTGTTGTTGTTGTTGTTGTTAGGTGCCATCAAATTGTCTCTGACTCATAGAAACCTTACGTACAGCAGAATGAAACACTGCAAGATCCTCATGATTCTTGCCATACCTGAGCCCATTGTTGCAGCTGCTGTGTCAATCCATCTTGTTGAAGGCCTTCCCCTTTTTCATTGACCTCCCACTTTACTAAGTATGATATCCTTTGCCAGGGAATGATTCCTTCTGACAATATGGTCAAAGTAGGTGAGACGAAGTTTAGCCATTCTAACTTCCAAGAAGCATTCTGGCTGCACTTTTTTCCAGGGTGGATTTGTTAGTTCTTTTAGCAGTCCTTGGTACTCTCAGCATTCTTCACCAACACCACAACTCAAAAGCATTAACTATTCTTTGGTCTTCCTTATTCATTGTCCAACTCTCACATACATATGAGGCAATTGAAAATACTATGGCTTGGGTTGTTGTTGTTGTTGTTGTTATGTGCCATCGAGTCAGCCCCAACTCATAGCAACCCCTCCTTGGGTTTCCGAGGCAGTATCACTATGGAAGTAGGATTGCCCAACCTTCCTTCTGAGGAGTGGCTGGTGGGTTTGAACTGCCAGCCGTCTGGTTAGCAGGCAAGTGTCTTAGCCACTATGCTACAATGTTAATCCTCAAGGAGATATCTTTGCTCTTCAGCACTTGAAAGAGGTCTTTTGCAGCAGATTTTCCCAATTCAATATGTCATCTGATGCCCTGACTGCTGCTTGCATCGGTGTTGATTGTAGAATCAAGTAATATGAAGTCCTTGACAACTTCAATCATTTCTCCATTTATCATGATGCTGCTTATTCGTTGAGTTGTGAGGATTTTTGTTTTCTTTATATTGAGGTGTGATCCACACTGCAGACTGTAGCCTTTGATTTTCATCAATAAGTGTTTCAAGTCCTCCTCACTTTCAGCAAGCAAAGTTGTGTCATCTGCATCTTGCAGGTTGTTAATGAGTCTTCCTCCAATTATGATGCCACTTTCTTCTTCATATAATCCAGCTTCTCAGATTATTTGCTCAGCATGTAGATTGAATAAGTAAATGGTAAAAGGATACAACCCTGATGCACTCCCTTCTTGATTTGAAATCGTGCAATATCCCCTTGCTCTTTTCAAACAACAGCCTCTTGGTTTGTGTATACATTCCTCATGCATACAATTAAGTGTTCTGGAATTCCTATTCTTCTCAATATTATTCATAATTTTTATGATCTACACAATCGAATGCTTATATATAGTCAATAAAACATAAGTAAACATCTTTCTGTTATTCTTTGCTTTCAGCCAAGATCCATCTAACATCAGCAATGAAGCAATGATATCCCTTGCTCCTCATCCCCTTCTGAATCCAGCTTGCATTTCTTGAAGTTCTCTGTCAATATACTGCTGCAACTGTTTTGGAATTATCTTCAGTAAGATTTTACTTGCATGTGATATCAATGATATTATTAGATAAATTCCACATTCTATAGAATCACCTTTCTTTGGAATGGGCACAAATATGGATCTCTTCCAGTCAGTTGGCCAGGTAGCTGTCTTCCAAATCTCTTGGCATACCTGAGTGAGTGCCTCCAGCATGGCATCTCTTTGTTGAAACATCTCAATGTTCTGTCAATTCCTGGAGCCAAATCCTTCAGAGTAGCTTTGACTTCTTCCTTCAATACCATCGGTTCTTGATCATAAGGGACTCTTACAAATACCTAAATTTAGCAGAGCAGAGATGAACAGGTAAGGTTACAGACAGTTTCTGTCTGGCAAGTGACACTTTGAAATTTGTACAGGGGGAAGGTAAGGAAGTTTCCAAAGTAGAGTATCTAGATTTTTACTTAATCTGCCTTTTTTTAAACTTACAGACCATTGTAGGTTTCAAAAGTCTTGAGACATGTTCCAAAAGCCTAACATCCAGTATCCCATGATTAGTGGTGTTCTGGGGTAGGGACTTAGAAATTGGGAGAGCTAGTCTCTTGACTAAGTGAGATGGAACAGGGATCATCTCTGTACAGATCTACCAACAGTTCCTCATTATTCAGCTCTATTCATGTGCTTTTTAATTTCCTACTTTGGATATGGGAATGGGGAATCAGAATTCCTGGGAATTCTTGGAAATCACTCAAACCATGAATTATGTATTTTTTTCATAAAATTATCTACATATTTTTATATATTAATGCATAATGATATAATCACCAATAAATTATTTTTCTATAATAATTTCAAACTAAATATTGAAGAGTTTTAAAAAATAATAAGTGATTAAGTATGGCTATTATCAGCTAACAATATTAATAAGATTATATATTTAAATAACATATAAATATGATCCCTACCTATTATAAATATTTAATAGTAAATAACATTAATGGGAACATTAAATAAACATAAATGTTAAATAAAAATCAAAGTATTGATAATACCATAAGAGTGTAATATTTCAAAGTTATTATCCTTAATAATAAAATTTTCAGTCACATCAAGCATTATTCACTTTCTGCAATAGTTTTCATCTTTATTTCATGGCAAAGATTACTTTTTGTAAAAAAATTCCTTTCCTTTGGCAGTATGTTAACAGAGTAAGTCCAAAGATCTTCAAGTTGAGCGTTAGTGTACATGTTATTTAATATAAGTACATTAATTTATTTATTTAACTTGTTATTATAATTTGGGTTCAATTTTACAAAGCAGATTCATTTTATGTTCAACAGTTCATACACATTTTTTTTTTTCCAGTAACACTGACTACAATCCCCACAATGTAACAGCTCTCCTTTCACTTCTTCCTTGTGGTTACCTCTTCTTATGTACTTCTTACCTATGTGTTCCTACATGCCTACATTTCTCCCTGTGCAAATGCTGCCTTTCTGATCTCCCATGACTGACTCTTCTAAGAAGTGCATCTCCCTGGTGTAGTTGTTCAGCTTGTAGGCCTGTCTATTGTTTGGCTGGGAGTTGAGCCATAAGAGTGAATCCAACTCTAGGTCTGAAGGTGACTCAGAGCCATAGTCTCAGGGTTTTGTCAGTCTCTCTGATCAGTAATCCTGGTCTTTTTTTTTTTTTTAATTTTATTCCACATGTTTTCTCCCACTCTGTCCAGGATCTCCAATTTTGATCCTTTTCCAAGTGGTTGACATTGGTAGCTAGGGACCATCTAGTTCTTCTCATCTCAGGGTCATTGGTCATTTAGGCTGAATTTCCCATGGTCCATTGGTCCCTTGACTAATTGTTTCCATGGGCATTTGATTTTCATCATTCTTCTTTGCTCCAAATAAGGAGAGACCAATAGTTGCATCTCAGATGGCTGTTCTCCATGTTTTAAGAGCCCAAACACTACTCACCAAAGTGGAAAGTAGAACAATGTTTTGTGTGTACTATGTTGTCCCAATTGAGCTTGATTGACCACAACCATGGTCCCAAGCTCACTGGCCCAGTGGCTCACCCCCTCAAGATCCTTAGTTATGGCTAAGAAGTTATCCTAACTTTTTCTTCTGTTAGCTCTATAATGTAAATGGACATTTTTATAACACATAAAAATACATACGAAAGAATATCATCTGCCATCACTATGTATGGTCATGGGTATATTCCTGTTAGTCTACTCATACCTGATCTTCTTTCCCATCTACCTATGTATCTACCTGTAGATTAGTGTTTATTACTGATAGTGCAGTATCATCTATGTAATAGCATTTACTTTTGTTGCCTATATCTCTTATGCATTTCTCTTCCTTTTCCTTATTGATATTGAGCTGATCATGAATGGATATATGCACACTTATTTATATTCATTGCAGCACTATTCACAATAGCAAAGAGATGGAACCAACCTAAGTGTCCATCAACAGATGAATGGATAACAGAACAGATCAGTTACTAATTCCATGGACACCTAGGTTGTTTCCATCTTTCAGCTATTGCAAATAGTGCATATACACAAAGGAATACTAAAAAAAAAAAAAAATGGAATACTATTCAACAGTAAATATGGATGAACTTGGTGGACACTATGCTGAGTGAAATAAGTCAATCACAAAAGGACAAATACTGTATGAGTCCGTTATTACAAAAAGTCAAAAGTTTACCCAGGGAAGGAAATTATCTTTGTTGCTTACCAGGGATGAGAGGTGAAGAGAGAGAAAATTGCTGACTGGGTAAGAGATATATGTTGATTTGGGTGAAAGGAAAGGCAATATAACAAAAGTGTGTGCTCATTTTATTTTTTTCACAATGAAAATGTTTCATCTTCTTAGCCTGAATTTGGTTTTGTCATTAAAATCTGTTACTTTTGTTGACTCAGATTTCAGATCAGTTACAGATTCCATGTCAGAATATTCCACAATATTCATATCTTCTCCTTGCCTTTATTCTGCTAAATCATTTGTAAAGGATTATAGCCTATGGAGTATTTTGAAAACTGGAAAACACCAGTTTCAAACAATTTAACATTCTATATCCTGACACAGTTAACGGCACTATACAGCACTACACAGAATCAGTTGTTAAAATCATCAATTTAAGAACTTATGTTTCTAGAACTTGGTATTTCTTAGAACATCACTTAACGGATCTATATAAACTATACTATGCATATAAACTTCTTAATAATTACTCAGTTTGCAAGATAGGTTCATCCTAAATAGCAGATTTGGACATGAACACTCACAACTTACAACAGCTATTGATTACATTACAACCACATTTCTTCTGCCTGCTCATGTTTAGGCATGTCTGTGTTTTTGACTCTTTCTTTTGACTTGGAGTCCATCTATACCTTCAAGTTAGTAATGTCTCTGTGTTGATTGTTAATCTTTAATTCTAACAAGGAAATTATAATTATTTTTCTGTTTTAAAAACTACTTTTTCTCTCAATTTAGAGAACCATACATTTCCAGAAAATGTTGGAATAGAAGCCCTATGTGGAAGCACTATTCTATGCTCAACCTTTCCTTCTCTGTAGCTGGGCACCTCCAATCCTTGAGGCTTTGAGAATTCTATGGCTCTTTCACAACTCTACTTTGAAGAAGATAAAATAGTGACCCACACCATTAGGTTTCAAAGGCTGTAAATCTTTATGGAAATAGATTGCTTCATCTTCCTCCCGCAGAGCAAGTGGTGAGTTTGAACCACCAACCTTGACGTTAACAGCCAAATGCTTTACTTACTACACCATCAGAGTTCCATATTTTTAAGATAATTATATTTAAAGTTCTCTATTTTCCTAAATTGGTTATTCTTTGTCTTCTGATTCTTATTTCATGAGATTTCGTGGAAATCTCTCATTTGCTAATTTCTCTTCTCTAGATTTTTTTTTTGTTGTTGTTGTTCTTTTGGATTAATATATTTACACAGATATCAATAGTGTTTTAGGGGATTGAAAGGAGGTAAATACAAGGTATAAATCTATTTTTACTCAAGGCTCTCCTTGCTCTTGGAAGTTAACTTGCCTACCCACAGGTGAAAAGAGAAAATTTTATGAATCACACATTTCACTTGCCTTAAGCACAACTGAGAAGACAAAAACCAAAGCAATGTCTTTCTGATTCTCACTCCCAGATTTTTTTAATTGATATTAAGTTAAAAAGTATTAGAATAGAGTAAATTGTGCGGTACAAATAATTGAGCCCTAATTTTTTAAAAAAGATATCTTCCTTTTATTCATTCACCAATCAATTAATTGAGAACCTACCATGTACTTAGCTTTGTACATGAAAAGATTATAAAATAAATGATTCATGACATCTGTCCTCAAGGAATTCCTAGTCTAGTCAGGGGGATAAGTAATTCAACAAATAATGAGACCATCATACATAACAAGGGAATATGCACCAAGTATTTGAGAATGTAGAAAAAGCAGTGCCTTTCAGGCAATGAGTATCAGAAAAGTTTTCACAGAGGACAAGAACATTGAGCTGCAGCAAATAAAATAAATAAAGTGGACAATCCAGAGAAAATTAACCCAAATAGAATGCCCATATACAATATCTCAGAGATTGAAAAGAAAAAGACATGCTCAGGATGAGCAAGAAGTGCCACAAGACTAGAGAATAAGGAATTTGAGTGGACAGTATCATACAGGGAGGTTAAAAATGTAGACTGGAAAAGATCATGAAGGAGAAGTTTGGCTTTTATCTTGAACATAATGGGAGAGTTTTAGGTAGGATAGTAACTCAATCCTATTTGCTTTTTTGGGGGGGGTGCTTTTTGCATTTTTATTAGAGTAGAATGGTGTTATGAGTTTTTTCATGAGTAGCTGAGGAGCAGGCAGTTAACTTCCTAAGGCAGTGTTCATGGTGATTCAGGGTAGAAGACACTGGCCAAATGGGACCAGTTTTCATGTTGAGTTTGGTGGGGAAATCATAAAAGAGGAGATACTACATCATTTAAGAAGACTTACCCGACTACCCCCATAAATCTGAGCTGTGCCTCTCTCTCTTGTTTTATAATATCCTTACAGACATCACACATTTTATTAGAATTGTGTAGTTAGTTTTGAGCCATCTTGAAGGTAGTGATGACCTAACTCTCATTCACAGTTATATCTTGAGGACCGAGGAAGATTATCATGGGCACTCAGCATATATTTGTTGAATAAATGAAGGCTAACTATCTGAGACTCCTCAGGCAGACACTTATATTCTCCCAGCTGTTAGGAAAAGGGACACTGACTTAGCAACATCCGTAACATAAATACACCAGTAGATCTCAAAAATGGCATCCAATCCAGCAGCAACTACATTATCTGGGAATTGGTTAGAAGTGCAAATTCATGGGTTTTATCCCAGACCTGCTGACTCAGAAACTCTGGGATAGGGACCCAACAACTGGCACTTTAAAAATTATTTTGGTTACCTACTGCCATTCTGAGAGGAATATACCACAAATGGGATGGCTGTAACAAACAGAAGTTTATTCTCTTATAATTTTGGAGGTTATAAGTCTGAGTTCCAGGTTACAGGCTCTAGGGGCTGAGTGAAAGCCCCTCGGCCTTGGGTTTTAGCTCTGCCTCTTGCTCCCAGCACACTGAAGCTAATGGCATCTCTTCACTCAGGCAGCTGCTATCTGCTGAGGCTGACAAACCCAATGTTGACAAGTGAAAAGGCATAGTCCTGATATTATCAATATTATCAAACCACACAGCAGGCCATTAATTCAAGTCCATTGAAAGTCCCAAGATCAGCAGGGCAATATGGCAGGCTGCTGAACAACACCTCAGCTGCATGCAGGGTTCAAGCATGGCTTCAGATGGAGACCTTCCTCAAAGTTGCTTCTTATACATTGGAAGCAGTCCATGTCCCTAAATAGCCATTCAGCTGCTCCAGTAGATTCTACCATTGAATTGATTACCAGTCTCACCATGGGGAATAACCACATCCAGCTGCCTAGCCACTCAACCAGGCCTAGCCAAGTTGGCATACAACCTTAACAACCACAATGGCTCTCTTGGTCCTTCTGCTACAAGTGAAATTTAATTTACAGTAATTTTATTATAAAATTTATTTGGACTATTATAACCCCAAAATAACTTATGCCCTTGCTAAAAAAAAAGCATGTGCCTTATGTTCTTTTACTATGCTTGAATACTTCTTCTTGATGTAGCTCCAAATCTGTAAATAAATTTCTATGGGACAAGAGTGGTATGAAGTGAGGACTTTTGTTATTGTTGCTGTTGGCTGAGTAGAAAACTCAATAATCAATACTTATCTAGTTATAAAAGGTCTACAATGTTATTAACTTTATCTCATGAACAAGTGCTTGTTTAGTGGATCCACTTAATGACTGTCCCGGAAAGTATGATTGACTCATGCCACCCCTTCAGGGTATGGTTATGACTGGCATTGAGTAGATGATATGTCAAATCAGACCAGCTTGTCCATTGTCATTCTATGGGTTTTGTGAGTTCAATTTTCTAGTAAATAAAAATGCTGCAAATGCTGTCTTGGAATAAGTAATATTTCATCAAAATGCTTACTCGATCAATTTCACTTTCATTCCTTTTGATAACTGCCAGCAATTCTGCGAAAGTCAAGCAGGGCCACATCTTCCTCTCTCTGTCAACTAGGACAGCAGGGTGTCCTGATCTCCATGTGAGTCAAAGCCTTACGTGAAAATACTGCTGCACTACTGCCAAGGTGGTCACAATTTTTTTATTAAGCCAAGCGAAAATGATAATACTGGAAATAACATGCTTTTCTCATTTAAGCAAAAGGTTAACAATATAAGTTACTAAGAGAGCTTAGCATAGTGGCTAAAGCACTTGACTGCTAACCAGAAGGCTGGCGGTTCAAACCCACCAGCCACTCCTCGGAAGGAAGGTTGGGCAATCCTACTTCCGTAGTGATACTGCCTCGGAAACCCAAGGAGGGGTTGCTATGAGTCAGGGCCGACTCGACGGCACATAACAACAACAACAACACATGCACAAAAATTATTTTGCTCACTTTTTGCATCCTCAGTATTATCATCATTTGTGGCTCTGTTATTTCCCACCTTCACAGTGAGCATACATTGTACAGCTCAAGCATACTGATTTTCACTTCATGAATCTATAAGCCCTATAATTCTTATCCAAAACCTGGCAGTTTAGCCTGTCTTTGGAGGAATGATTTAATAACAGAGACTTGTAATGAGAGCTCTTATCGCTAAAATGTCACTGTATTTACAAAATATACTACAGAGCACTTACTAATATACTACAAAGTCTGTCATAAATCATTTAGCCTAGGCTATACTTTTAAAAATACATTAATAAAATAGAAATAGTTTAGTATCTTTGGCTTAAAAAAGTCTATTGTTTTGAATCTGAAATATTTTAAATGTTCTGAATTCCCATTACTTCTTGTCTTTTCCATGTTCAGTGCTATCTCCATATGAATTGTTTTTTACAAAGTGTTATTTTAGAAATAGTCTAAGCTCACTGTTGCTATATTTATAGACAAAAATAGAATATGTGGGTAGCAAGAGAAATAAAAGGAGCTCTGGTGATGTAGTGATTAAACAATTCAACTGCTAACCAAAAGGTCGGTGGTTCAAACTCACTAGCTACTTCACAGGAGAAAGATGAGTCAGTCTGCTTCTGTAAAAATTTACAGCCTCAGAAATCATATGCAGTAGTTCTGCTGTGTCCTGTAGGGTTGCTATGAGTTGGAATTGAATCAATGGCAATGGGTTTTGGTTTGGGTAAGAAAAGTAAAGAAAGATAGAAGCAGACTTTCATTGAATAAATAATTATAATAATGACACTTCCATTTATCATTATCTATTCTGTGTCAAGAACAATACATTATCTCATGTGTCAAATATGAGTAGGGTGCTAAACAAATATTTAATAATAGCAAGAGATTTTGAGGTAAGTATTATGATCTCTGGGGTCCTTGAGTGGCACAAATATTTTGCATTCATCTACTAACTTAAAGGTTGGCAGTTCAAACTCACACAGTGACATCATGGAAGAAAGGCCTGGAAAACTACTTCCACAAAGATTACAGCCAAGAAAACCTTGTAGACCAGTTCCACTCTGCAACGCATGAGCTCACCATGAGTAAAAATTGACAGCAACAGGTTTGGTTTTTAGTTTTGGTTATTATGATCTCCATTTCACAGGACAGAAAACTAAGGCAGCACTAAATTAAGTGCTCTACTGAAAGTGACACAATTAATTTATAACTTCTAGTCTGTTTGATACTAAAAGCCATCTACTTTCTACTGTGCTATACAACCTCTCACCCTTTATCATGCTTTGGGTATAGACAGTGATGAATGTTATGTTTGCCCTTTGAATGAACAGAAGGATGATTAAATGACTACTTAAGTCAGTGGCAAGAAGACATCTTTCCAGCCTATTTTCTGGGTAGAAATAGGGAATTCTAAGATATATAATCTTAAAAGAACTAGTGTTATGAAAAGAACTCAGAGTTCTAACTAAATTTTTCATTAGAGAGCATTTGTTTTTCTAGGGCATCTTTTAAAGTAGAAAGACAAGCAATCACAAAACACTGGCATCATGAGCCTACACATTTGACCCTGTGCTCTTTTACTAGGCAACCCCCCTACTCCCTGTTCTTAGCACCCACACTTTTATTCTTTGACTAAGAAAACATAATATTCTGGGAGAAAGGAAATTAGAAAGTATTTGTTTAAAACATAGTTCTTTCCCAACTCCAATCTTAACTTGGATTTTTTTTTTTTTCTTTTTTTAACAGTGATATGAATTCAAATCACTTTAGGCCTTTGATTTTAAAAGTTACTGTAATCAGGCCCTAATAAAATTTTGATTATTAATACAGCCTTCTGCAAAACATGGAGGCATTAAACCAGAAATATTCCCTGAAGTCTTCTTAAAACCAAACAGTATTTTAGCTTAACTAGTAAAGAATATTTGCCAAGAGCATTATACTCTTTTAAGATATTTCTGTATCAGATCAAATTGACAACAGTAATTCAAAAGATTAGATGGGAACCTTAAGGGACAATGAGTTTATGTTAATGAGGAAGAAACAACTCAGAAAAAGAAGTGAGAATAGTTGCACAACTCAAAGAATGAAATCAATGTCACTGAATTATGCATGCAGAAACTGTTGACTTGGTATATAATTTGCTGTGTATATTCTCAACAACAACAAAAATAAATAATTATTTAAAATATAACATAAAAATAATTATCTGCTCAAAAATAGCACACACACACAGAGATAATCAGATGCTAACTATTATCCTATAAAAGAAGAAACAGCACCTCTAAAGTACTTTTGTCAAAAACAATTTCTGATTCTGATCAAGTTTCTAGATCTAACCTACCAACATTTAGAAATGTAGGGCTAGAAGAACATGTTAGAAGACTCCACAAGATGTAGTCAGCAAAAAACTTGACAAAAGCCAAATGTCTTCAATAAGGAAAAAAAAAAAAAACAAGAAGAAATTTTATATTAAAAGAAACAGATCAAGCAGTTGCAATGTTTACTCCTCATTTGGGTTCTAATTTAAACAAACAAATTTTAAAAAGAAATTTTGAGAATATTGGCAGGACATATGATAATGTGAGATAATTGTTAATTTTTTTAAGTATAGTCTTGGAATTGTGGGAATGTTTTTAAAGAAAGTCTTTGTCATTTAGTAGTAAATACTGAAATGTATGGAGAAAGAGATATGATTCCTGAAACTTCCTTCAAAAATATTCAGGGAATTGAGGAGGAAATGGGTGGAAGTATAGATGACATGTTACTGACCTTGTTTTGAAGACTGTTGCATGTGAATGATGGATAGTAGATGGGAGTTCTAATATTCTGTCAACTTTTGCATATGTTTGAAATTTTTTCACACTGAAAAGGATTTTCTTTATTGTTTTCATCTAATGTAAAACTGAATATCTTACATCCACTAGATAATTCTTTGAATGATACACACTAAAAGATATTAAAATCTCTATCAGAAGTAAGACACATGAATATATGCAATATTTGAAAACTTTGTTTCCTGAATGAATCCTACAATACTATTGTTTAATATTGAGCCTGTGGGTGGTACAAAAGAGCTCTGGTAGTGTAGTGCCTAAGGCACACGACTGCTAACCAGACGGTTGACAGTTCAAACCCACAAGCCACTCCTCAGAAGGAAGGTTAGGCAATCCACTTCCGTAGTGAAACCACCTTAGAAACCCAAGGTGGTGAAAGTGTTAACTGATAGAAAGTGTTAACTGACAGCTGTTAACTGATAGATTCAAGATTCAAGTCCAAAGTCATCTCAGAAGAAATATCTGGTGACCCACTTTGAAAAATCAGCTATTGAAAACGCTATGTAGCACAATTCTACTCTGACACTCATGAGGTGGCCATGAGGCAGAATCTACTCAACAACCACTGTTTATTTTTATTAAGTATATTATTATAATTTCAAGTATATTAAGAAAATCATTTCCTCCAAATGGCTGCCTGCCATTCCAAGTGACTTCTCTTTGGACTGAAGTATCATCAATTCAGTGTTACAAACTTGCTTATTCATTTGAGAAATCTATTATTTAATATTTAATAGGGAAAATCATTCAAAGCAGGTGGTGTTCCATGTGAGGTCCGGAGATTAAAAAAGTAAATGAAAAAAGAAAAAAAACTAAATGTTGAATCAATTGTCATAAAGTCTTGATGTAAGTTAGAATCACCTGTACGAACAAACAAACCCACTGCCATCGAGTTGATTCTGACTCATAGTGACACTTTAGAACAGAGTGGAACTATCCTGTAATGGTTTCCAAGACTGTAAATCTTTATGGTAGCAGATTGCCTCATCATTCTCCTCTGGAGTGGCTGGTGGGTTTGAACCCCTGACCTTTCGGTTAGGAGCCAAATGCCTTAGCCACTGTGCCACCAGAACTCTTTGTAAGAAGCACCTGTACAGATTGTTAAAAAGAAACAAAGATGAAAATCAAAACATCTAATTGTATATTCAGACACCCCAACTCTGGCCCTATTTGGCCAGGTATCAGGAGCTATAACAAGGTTACAGAGGGTGCTGATACCTACATTAGATCATCTCTCTTTACAGCAAGTAAAAATTGGTTAAGACATTTGACTGCTAGCCAGGTCAGTGGTTCAAATCAAGTTCCGTAAATATTTACAGCCTCGGAAACTCAATGAGTGTCATTATGAGTCAGAATCAACTTGATGGCAGTGAGTTTTGTTTGAGTTTTCTCGTGCTTACACTAAGGGCTGCAACTTGGAAGTCTAACCAAACCTTGAAGAACTGTCATTTTAAAAACTTTTAAAAAGTAATGCAAACATTACCCTCAATGTAATGGCAACTACCACCACCAAAGCCTAAGTGTTCACTTGTTCAGATGTAGAACGACTGGGAGGAATACCTCATTGAAAATTCCATATTTAAATAAACATAGGCTCCCAGGATGATGTCACATTAAAGCACCATCTGTATGTAGACTGATAATGCAGTATGTATTCCATTGTCCATTTCCAGGAATTCTCCCAGAACCAAGTCAGGCTGCATTTGGCATGAGAGAAGCACGAACAGTGTCAGTAACACTGGGATTTGCTCCCTGCTCTCAATGTGTCTTGATGCAGTTTAATTTTGTTCACATCATTTTTTCATTAGGAAATCTTTGGTGCTTTGCAAGAATATTCTCTACCAGGAATAGGACAATTCATCTATGTTTATATTATCCTTTGCAAAGGTTTCCAACCATCCACTGAAGCCAAGTTCTTTGTGGAACTGGTCCATCAGGGGAGGATTATGGTCACCAACCTTTTTGTGGTCACATTTGCTAGCTAGGATAGCAGGAATAGGGCTGCCTTTCAGAAAATGGACCTTACTGTCCAGATCTCTTTTCCATTTTAATACTGCCTCAAATGTGAAACCTCTCAATATGTCAGTGACTATGACAGCACCAACAACTTCTTTCTAATATGCTTAGGTCGTCTTGCCAAAGCACTCATTTCCTGCAATGAGGAGGCTATCTCTGAGGTGTGTCAGAGCTGCTGCAACACAGAAAAAAGCTCTCACTCTTTTGCTGTCTCCATGACCTGCATCATACTGCATTTCCAGAAAACTCTCTGGACTGGAACTCTGTTTTTTTTTTTGTTTTTTTTTTAGTTGTGATTTGGCTGAAAATTTACAGAGCAAATTCAGTTTCCATAAAGCAGTTCACATACAGTTTGTCTCATGACATTGACTACAATTTACCACAATGCAACAGCTCCCCTCCCACTTCCTCCTGATAGTTACCTCTTCCCTGTGTTCATTCCTCCATGCACTCCTGCCCCCTGAGCTGTCTTCCTGTGCATAAACAGCCCTTCCTTCTTCCAAGATTCTTCTCTCCAAGGAGTGTATCTACTTCAGGTAATGGTTCAACTCATATGCCTGTCTTTCGTTTGGCTGGAAGCCACAGGTGTGGGTTCAATTCCAGACCCTGAAGGGCAGCTAGGGGCCATAGTCTCAGAGTTCCCTAGGCTCTGTCAGACCAGCAAACCTGGTCCCCCTCCCTTTTTTTTCCCCAAATGAATTTGAGTTTTGTTCCACATTGTTTTCCCTCTCTACCCAGGGTCTCCTACATAGATCCACCTCTGTCTGAGTGGATGACAATGGTAGCCAGGCACCATCTAGTTCTTCTGATCTCATAGTCATATAGGCTGAGAATTGCATGGTGTACCAGTCACTAGGACTAACTGTTTCCGTGAATGTTTGATTTTCTTCATTATTCTTTGATCTGGATGAGGAGAGACCCATCCTTGCATCTAGGTGGCTGTTTGCAAGCTTTTAAGATCCCAGTCGCTACTCACTAAAGTAGAATGTAGAACAATGTTTTGTGTAGTATATTATGCCAATTGAGCTTGATGTCCCCTGGGACTATGGTCCTGAACCCACGGTTTCAGCTACTCAGTCCCTGTGGGTAACTGTCTGTGACCAAGAAATGACTACAACCTTGTGGCTTGTCAGCTCCACTATACACCTGGGAATTCTTACAGATCATACAAATACACATATAGGACCATTGTCTGCCAACCCTATACATTGTCTTAGGTACATTCCCTGCTGCATGGACATACCTACAAGTTCAGCCTGTCTACCCATCTATCCACCTGTATACCCGTTTGCCTTCACTGACAATGCAGTACTGTATGTACAAAAGGTTTCATCTTTGTTGTCTGTACCTCCCATGTACTTGTCTCTGTCTTCCTCTTCCTCAATGCCACCATGTTGTTCACTCACATTTGGTACATTGCCCTTCTCTTAACCCAAATCAATACTTATCTCAACCTATCTAACAGTATTCCCTATGCTACCCTCCCACCCCTGGTAACCAACAAAGAAAATTTTGTTCCATAGATAAACCTTTCCTTCCCTTTTACAGTAATGAACTAATACAATATGTGTCCTACTGTGATTGACTTATTTCACTCAGCGTAATGTCCTCCAAGTTCATCCACTTTATGTATGGGTTGCATAGGATTCCATTGTGTGTATGTACCATAGTTTGGTTACCCATTCCTCAGTTGATGGACACCTAAGTTGTTTCCATCTTTCAGCTATTGCAAATAGTGCTGTGATAAACATGGGTGTGCATATGTCTGTTCTTGTCATGGCTCTCACTTCTTTAGGATATATACCTAGTAATGGAATGGCTGAGTCAAATGTTATTTTAATTCCAACTTTTTAAGGAATTGCCATACTGCTTTCCACAGTAGTTGTACCATTTGACAGTCCCACCAGCAGGGTATGAAAGTCCCAATTTCTCCACATCCTCCCCAGCATTTGTTGCTTTCTGTCTTGTTGAACTTTGCTACCAGTGCTAGGGACAGATGGTATCGCGCTGTTTTGATTTGCATCTCTCTGATGGCTAATGGTTATGAGCATGTCTTCATATGTTTGTTGGCTGCCTGTATACCTCCTTAGCAAAGTGTCTATTCATGTCTTCTGCCCATTTATTAATTGGAATATTTGTCATTTTTGTTATTGATGTGTTGGAGTTTTCTATAAATTCTAGAGATAGGGCCCTTATCAGATATGTCATTGACACCCCCACCCCCCCAATCTGAGGTTCTCTTTTGACTCTTTTGGAGAAGTCTTTGGAAGCACACATAAAAATTAAATTTTTAGAAGGTCACATTCATCTATTTTCTCTTCCACTGTTTGTGCATTTTGGGTTATGCTTGATAGTCTATTAATGCCATATATTAGGGCCCCTGAATTTGCCCCTAGTTTGTACTTGAGGAACTCTATGATTTTAGGCTTCACATTTAAGTCTTTGATCTGTCTGGAAGTAGTTTGTGTATGGTGTGAGGTACAGATCTTGTTTCATTTTTCTGCAAATGGATCTCCAGTTTTGCCAGCACCATTTATTAAACAAACATTCTCTTCCCCATTTAATGGATTTTGGTCCTTTGTTAAAGATCAGCTGACCATAAGGGAGTGGATCTATTTCTGGGTTCTCAATCTATTCTATGGGTCTATATGTCTGTCATTATACCAATACCAGGCAGTTTTGACTACTGTGGCTATATAGTAGGTTTTGAGATCTGGCACTGTGGAATCTCCTACTTTGTTCTTCCTCTTCAATAGTGTTTTGTTTATCCGAGGTCTCTTTCCTTTCCATATAAAGTTAGTGATTGGTTTTTCCATACCCTTAAAAAATGTTGATGGGATCTGGATTCATATTGCATTGAATGTATAGATTGCTTTGGGATAACTGACATTTTCATGATCATCAATCTTTCTATCCAAGAGCATGGTGTGTTTTTCCATTTATGTAGATCTCTTATGGTTTCTTGAAGTAGTTTTTTATAGTTTTCTTTCTACAGGTCTTTTGTGTCCCTGGTAAGACTTATTCCCAAGTATTTTATATTTTTGGAAGCTATTGTAAACGGTATCGATTCCTTATTCATCCTTCAGCAATCTCTTTGCTGGTGTAGAAGAATCCAAATGATTTTTGGATGTTGATCTTATATCCTGCCATGATGCTAAATCTCTCAATTAGTTCCAGTAGATTTTTGACTGAGTCTCTTGGGTTTTCTAGGTATAGGATCATATCATCATCAAACAGGGATAGTTTGAATTCTTCCTTACCAATTTGGATGCCTTTGATTTCCCTTTCTTGCCTTATGGTCCTGGCTACGACTTCCAGTACAATGTTGAATAGAAGTGGTGATAGGGGTGATCGTTGTCTGGTTTCTGTTCTCAAGAAGAATGGTTTCAGTCTTTCTCCATTGAGGATAATGTTGGCTGTTGGTTTTGCATAGATGCCCTTTATTATGTTGAGGAATGTCCCTTCTATTCTTATTTTGCTGGGAGTTTTGATCAGGAATGGGTGTTGGATTTTATCAAATGCTTTTTCTGCATCAATTGATATAATTCTGTGGTTCTTCTCCTTTGTTTTATTTATGGAGTGGATGACGATTGTTTTTCTAATGTTGAACCATTCTTGCATACCTGATACGAACCCCACTTGGTCATAATGAATGATTTTCTTGATATGTTGTTGTAGTCTATTGGCTAGGATTTTGTTGAAGATTTTTGCATCTATGTTCATGAGTGATATTAGTCTGTAGTTTTTCTTTTGAGTGATGTCTTTGCCTGGTTTTGGTATCAAGGTTATGCATGCTTCATAAACTGAGTTAGGGAAGATTCCATCCTTTTCTATGTTTTGGAATAGTTTGAGTAGGATTGGTATCAGTTCTTCTCTGAGCGTTTGGTAGAATTCTCCGGTGAAACTGTCTGAGCTATGACTTTTTTAGTTGGTAATTTTTTGATAACTTGTTCAGTTTCTTCTTTTGTGATGGATCTGTTCAACTTATCCACATCAGTCTGTGTTAGTTTAGGTAAGTGGTGTGTTTCTAGAAATCTGTCCATTTCTTCCAGATTTTCGAATTTGTTGGAGTACAGTTCTTCAT
>NW_006921799.1:1033718-1034921 GCF_000298275.1 Orycteropus afer afer
GTGAATTCATTGACAACCTCAGTCTTTTCTCCATTTGTCGTGATGCTGCTTATTGGTCCAGTTGCGAGGATTTCTTCATAGTATCCTGATATTACCCTTTTTATTTCAGTTGGTTCTGTTGTGATGTCACCCATTTTGTTTCTTATTTGTGTTATTTGTATTCTTTCCCTCTTTTCCTTTGTTAAATTTGCCAGTGGTTTGTCAATTTTATTGAAGTTTTCAAAAAAACAACTTCTGGTCTTTTTTATTTTTTCTATTGCCCTTCTTTTTTTTGTTTCATTGATTTCTGCTTGAATCTTTATTATTTCCTTTCTTCTTGTGAATGTAGGCTTTTCTTGCTATTCTTTTCTAATGGTTGGAGATATTGGTTTGAAGTGTTGATTTTGACTCTTCCTTCTTTTTTGATGTGTGCATTTATGGCTATAAATTGGTCTCTGATCACTGCTTTTGCTGTGTCCTAAAGATTTTGGTATTGTATTTTCATTCTCATTTGATTCAAGGAAATTTTGAATTTCAATTTTTATTTATTCTATTACCCAGTTTTTCTTAAGGAGGGTGTTGTTCACTTTCCCTGTGTTTGCTCTTTTTCCTATTTTCTACAGTAGGTAGATCAATACTTACTGTTGATTTCTAATTTGATAGCATTATTATCTGAGAAGTTGCTTTGCAGTATTTCAATGTTTTTAAATGTATTAAGGCTCACTTTATGCCCTAACATATGGTACCAATATTCCATGTGCACTAAAGAAGAATGTATATTGTGATGCTGTTGGGTAAAGTGCTCTATATATGTGTATAAGATCAAGTTTGTGGATTGTATTGTATAGCTCTTCTAAATTTTTGTTGAGTTTCTTTCCAGTTGTTCTATCTTTCAAAGAAAGTGGTGTATTAAAGTCTCCGACTATGACTGTGGAGTCATCTACTTGGCTTTTCAACTCTTTTAAAGTCTGATTTGTGTATTTTAGGGCTCTTTCATTGGGTCCATAGTTATTTATTATGGTTATATCTTCTCAGGCTTACAGGTGAGGAGAGACAATGCAGGGACGCCAGAGTAGCAGGCCAGAAGAGCAGGAAAGGGAATAAAAGCCTTGAACCCGGACAGAAGAGCAGTCAGCCCCAGGCTTACAGGTGAGGAAAGACAATGCAGGGACGCCAGAGTAGCAGGCCGGAAGAGCAGGAGAAAGGGGATAAAAGCCTTGAACC
>NW_006921799.1:1048043-1048638 GCF_000298275.1 Orycteropus afer afer
GAGTCGGGACCGACTCGAAGGCACATAACAACAACAACAACAATTTTTTTGATGACCTGTTCAATTTCTTCTTTTGTCATGGACCTGTTCAACTTATCCACATCAGTCTGTGTTAGTTTAGGTAAGTGGTGTGTTTCTAGAAATCTGTCCATCTCTTCCAGATTTTCAAATTTGCTGGAGTACAGTTCTTCATAGTATCCTGATATTATACTTTTTATTTCAGTTTGTTCTATTGTGATGTCACCCCTTTCGTTTCTTTTCCGTGTTATTTGTATTCTCTCCCTGTTTTTCTTTGTTAAATTTGCCAGTGGTTTGTCAATTTAATTGATCTTTTCAAAAACCAACTTGTGGTCCTGTTGATTTTTTTCTATTGCCCTTCTATCTGAGATTCTGCTCAAAGCTTTATTATTTCCTTTCTTCTGGTGACTGTGGGCTTTTCATGCTGTCCTTTTTCTAATTGTTGGAGATGTTGGTTTAAAGTGTTCATTTTGGCTCTTTCTTCTATTTTGATTTGTGCATTTATTACTATAAATTGGCCTCTGATCACTGCTTTTGCTGTGTTCCAAAGATTTTGGTATGTTGTGTTTTCATTCTC
>NW_006921799.1:1048986-1060999 GCF_000298275.1 Orycteropus afer afer
TTGTTCTATCTTTCAAAGAAAGTGGTGTATTAAAGTCTCCCACTATGAGTGTGGAGTCATCTATTTGGCTTTTCAACTCTTTTAAAGTCTGATTCATGTATTTTGGGGTTCTTTCATTGGGTCCATAGATATTTATTATGGTTATATTTTCATGTTCAATTGATCCTTTAATCACTATATAATGTCCTTCCTTGTCTCATATGGTGGTTTTTGCCTTAAAGTCAATTTGATCAGAAATTAGTATTGCCACTACTGCTCCCTTACAGTTGCCATTTGCTTGATATATCTTTTTCCTACCTTTCATTTTTAGTCTATTTTTGTCATTATCTCTAAGGTGTGTCTCTTTAGGCAGCATATTGATGGGTTTTGTTTTCTTATCCAATCTTCAACTCTCTGTCTCTTGAGTAGTGCATTTCATCCATTAACATTCAATGTAATTATTGACAGGTATTAAATGGTTGCAGTCATTTTGTTATGTGTTTTTTCATGGTGTCCCTGGTTTCTTTGTTCCATATTATTTTCTGTCCTGAGCTCATTATGTTTATGAATCATGCCATCATTTCCTTTGTTGCTGTTGTTTTAGTGTTTTCTGAGTATTTGTGCTTGTCCTCTTTTTTATTGTGATAGGAACGTTTATCATTTCTCTTTGAGGCTACCCTATGAATTATAATTTTCTCCCTAAGTTTAGAACAGTCCATTCTATCTTGCAACTCTCTTAACTTCCTCACCATTTAAAAGTTCTATAACTACACAGTCTTTTCCCTCTTTTTGTTTGTAGTTGTCCTCACTTGCCAATTGATGTCTCTGGTTCCCTGTTTACAATCTTGTAAGCTTATTTTACTTTGATATGTCCATAGCTGTGGTTTCTGGGTTATATCATCTTTAGTATCAATGGTTGGTTGTTATTTGCTATTTTTGGTTCTCTGTTCAAAGGACTCCCTTTAACATCTCTTGTAAGGTTGGTCTGGTTTAAAAAAATTCCTTTAGTTTTTGCTTCTCTGGAAATCTCCTGATATCACCAGCATATTTGAGAGATAATTTTGCTGGGTATATAATTCTTAGTTGAAAATTTTTCTCTTTCAGAGTTTTATATATACCATTCCATTGCCTTCTCACTTGCATGGTCTCTGCTGAGAAATCAGAGCTTATTCTTACTGGTTGTCCTTTGTAAGTAACTTTTTGTTTTTCCCATGCTCCTTTCAGGACTCTGTCTTTGTCTTTGGTTTTTATGAGTTTGTTGATGATATATCTTGGTGATTTCCTTTTGGGGTCTATCCTGTTTGGGGTTTGTTGGACTTCCTGAATGAATATATTCTCATCTTTCATCATAACAGGGAAGTTCTCTTCCAACAAATCTTGGATAATTTTCTTAGTGGTTTTATGTTTCTCTTCCTGTTCTGAAATTCCAATGGCACATAGGTTATTCCTTTGTAGGCATCCCATATGAACCTTAGGTTTTCTTCATATTGTTTTGATCTTTTTTTTGATTGATCCCTTTCCAAAGAAGTATTCAGGTATTTGTCTTCATTCTCATTCATTCTGTCTTTCATTGAATTAATTCTACTCCTTTGCCCTTTCAACATGTTCTCTATTTCTGACAATTTAGTATTAATCTTCTGGATTTCTATCTGCAGATTTTTAATCATTTCTAATTTTTCATTTGTTTTGTCATTTTGTTCTTTTATGCTTTCCAAAATTTTTCTAGGCTTTTGTGTTTTCCTTTTTCTGTCTTTCAGTCTTTTGAAGATACCCAAATACAATTATTTTGAATTTCTTATCAGAGAGTTCCATTGCTGCTTCTTCCTCAGGGATGTGTTTTGGGTCTGTATCCTGTTCCCTTGTTTCTACCACTTTATCTTGCTGCTTTGTGTGGACTGTGATGATCTGCTAGCTCCAAGACATCATGGTGGTGTTGTATTTAGATCTCTGTTAACTGTGAAGAGCAGCCAAGGGTTAGTCAGGCTGTTCTTTGGTGGTAGTTTATCATTAGCCATTGGTGGGGAAGGAAGTGATGGCTCTCACTCAGTAAGTGAAGCTGCAGGTGGTGTGGGTCTAATTGTGTCATATGGGGACTGTTGCTGTCTCCCACTCAGTTTGACAAAAATAACATTTGAATAACCATCAAAAAAGTAAAGGCAAATGGACAAAAAATACACCATGTAGTCACACAGGAAGAATAACCAAAAAAAAAGAAAAAGGGAAAAAGAAAGAAAAATAGACTCTGCAGTATGTGGGGAGAGGGTAATAAGAGAAAAAAAGGTAGAGAAAGGGAATAATGAAGAAAAAAATGGGAAAAATGCAAAAAGGAAACACAGAACAGGGTATATCATGAGACAGAGAAAAAAAAAAAAATTGCAACCAGGAATAGGGAATTAAAAAAAGCTGAAAAATAGAACCTGGGAGGGGAAGAATAAAGAACAATAGTAAAAAAAAAAATAAAATAAATAATAAAATAAATAATAATAATAGTAGTAGTTTTAAAAACAGACAAAAACAACAAACTAAAAAACAGAAAAAAAAAAAAAATCAGGGCAGAGTAGGACAGGGCACCCAGGCTCCATCTGAGCACGCAGACTAGGATGGAATTCCTGCTAGCCCAGAAGGTGGGTGGGAGTGAAGGATGGCCACACCTACATTCACCAAGAGGGTGTGGAGTATAAGAGTAACAAGGGGAATGTCACACCTCTCCAGTCATCAGCATCTTGAATATCCTTGTGGTTCCTGGCAAGTGGAGCCTGTTCTTAAGTACTTGGAATCTGGGAGAATGCTGTCACTTTTAATATCCAAAATGATCAAACCACTTGTAAACATTCAAAGTGGCTGTGCCCTCCCGACAGGCAAAAGTCCACAGTTTAGCCCACCTTCCTTTTCGCTGCTTCTCCTTTTATTTACCAGCCACCAGAGCAGTCCTCCATGCAGTCCCTGGATAGCAGGGCTGATTTTTAGGTTAATTCTTAGGTCCTATGACCAGTCGGCAATATCCCAGCTACCTACGTGATCAGGATCACTGCCAGATCGCAGCTCTGTATGTCTCCCTTTTGGGTGTTTTCATGCAAATTCTTCTGCTAGTTAGAGTTTAGTTCACTTCTATAGCCTTCCCTTCAAGGCTTAGGGGTCCAGGATTATCTTCTGTGTCTGTGTTAATTGGTTCCCCTTTTCTTTGTTGAAGAGGGTCTGTGCAGTCTTCCTGCCTAATGCACCATCTTACCAGAACTCCCTGGACTGATACTCTTTCCCCTTTGTTAATCAAATTAGAAATGTTTAAAGATCATTTCTTTTATTAAGCTGAATTAATAATGCACATTTGCAATGCCTTTACAAAGTAACCATTGGGGCTGGGGAATTTCAAACTTCACCAAGTGAAAAAATCTATAAAGGTTCATGTAGTGTTTTATGTTTTATAGCTCCCATCCCCTCAATGGAGCTGAAGAATACTTTTCACTCATGTGTATTTAATTGAGAAATTAATGTCCAAAACTTAGAGGTTCCATAATCTGAATAGAACAATTAAACTTTTCAGAAACTGAAGGGATGGGTCTGCTTTTCATTTTAGCTATTTTCACTAATAATATTCTAGATTACATTCCTCATTGAACCAATGCTTTAAATTTATTAAAAAATTCATTAAAGAAGCTAGATTTACAATTTGAACTAGAGTAACACAGTTCTTCCCATGTATTTTATTATAAAATAATTCAATATATTAAAAAAAGAAAAAAAGCAAAGGTCAAAATAGCATTGATGCACCAACTGATAAAAAATAACATTTTATCATACCTAAAATCTTTTTAAAGTAGCTTTATTAAGGTATAATAAATATATAATTAAATAATCAATTCCAAATGTAAATTTAGACAAGTTTGACAAATATTTACAGTCATGTAACCATCATCACAATCATAATATGGCACAGTTCCATCAGTGATAAATAGCCATAGGCTGCAAGAAAATATTTGCAAAATATATATCTGGTAAAAGATTTGTATCCAAAATATATAAAGAACTTTTATGACTCAATAATAAATTAAATAACCCATGAAAAAAAAAATTTGAATAAACATTTCCCTCCAAAAAAACCAAATTCACTGCCATCAAGTTGATTCCGACTCATAGTGACTTATGTTGGGTTTCTGAGGCTGTAAATCTTTACAGAAATAGATCATCCCATCTTCCTTCCACAGAGAAGCTGGAGGGTTTAAACCACTGACCTTCGATTTAGCAGCCAAATGCCTTAACCACTACGCCACCAGAGCTCCTTAAACACTTCCTTTGTTGTTGTTGTTGTTATGTGCCATCAATTCGGACCCGACTCATAGCGACCCCTCCTTGGGTTTCTGAGGCAGTATCACTATGGAAGTAGATTTCCCAACCTTCCTTCCGAGGAGTGGCTGGTGGGTTTGAACCGCCAGCCTTCTGGTTAGTAGTCAAGTGCTTTAAGCACTATGCTACCAGAGCTCCCAAACACTTCCTTAGCAAGACGCAAATATTAAATGAGAATATGTTCAGCATTATTTCTTATTGTTAGGTGATGTCAAGTGGTTCTGACTCAGCTAACCTTATGTACAACAAAAAGAAATATTGCCTAGCCCTGCATTATTTTCACAATCTTTGCTGTTTGAGCCTATTGTTTCAGCCACTGTCTGCACTGCAGACCATTTCATTGAGGGTCTTTCTCTTTTTCTCTGATTCTCTACTTTACCACATATGATGTTCTTCTCCAGGAACTGGTCCTTTATGACATGTCCAAAGTACATGAAACAAAGTCTCATCCCTAACTTCTAAGGAAAATTCTGGCTATTGTTCTTCCAAGACAGATTTGTTAATTCTTCTGACAGTCCATGCTATATTCAATATTCTTCACCAACACCATAATTCAAAGGCATCAATTCCTCTTTGGGCTTCTGTATTCATTTTTCAGCTTTTGTATGCGTATTAGGTAACTGGAAACACCATGACTTGGGTCAGATATACTTTAGTCCTCAAAATGACAACTTTGCTTTTCAATGCTTAAAGATGTCTTTTGCAGCAAATTTGCCCAATGTGTTATTTCATCTCTTGCATTCATGGAAGTTGATTGTGGATCCAAGTAAAATGAAATATTAACATCTTCAATATTTTTTTGTGTTTATTAAGGTGTTGCTTATTGTCCAGTTGTAAGGATTTTCATTTTCTTGATGTTGAGGTGAAGGGTTAGTCCTTGATCTTTATCAGTAAATGTGTCAAGTCCTCTTCACTTTCAGCAAGTAAGGTTGTGTCCTCTGCATAGTGCAGGTTGTTAGTGGGTCTACCTCCAGTCCGAATTTCACATTCTTTAAATAGTCCAGCTTCTTGGATTATTTGCTCAGCATACAGATTGAGTAAGTATGGTGAATGGATACATACCTGATACACACCTTTTCTAATGTTAAACCAGGCAGTATCCTCTTGCTGTTTGGATGATTGCCTCTTGGTCTACATACAAATTCAAAATTATTAGTCATTAGGAAAATGCCAATTAAAACCACCTTAAGATACAACTACACATATTCTATGAATAGTTGAAATTTAAAAGTCTGACAGTTCCAAGTGTGGCATGAATCTGGAACAACTGTAAAAAAAAATGCTGGTAGGAATGTAGAATTTTTCAGTTACTTTGAAAACATTTTGGCAGAATTTTTATAAATTTAACCCCTTCATCTTACTCTGAAGGAGCTTTGGTGGCATGGTGACTAAGGCATTTGACTGCTAACCAGAAGGATGGCTTCTCAAACTCACCAGCCCCTCTTCAGAAGGAAAACTGGGCAATCTACTTCCTTAGAGATACTACTGCCTTGGAAACCCAAGGAGGAGTTGTTATGAGTCACAGTAGACTCAATGGCAGTGAGTTCCTTTGTTTTGGTTTTCCATCTCACTCTTAGGTGTTTAATTAAGATAACTGAAACCAAATGCCCACTCACAGACTTAAACTCAACAGTACACATTTGTTTATGAAAAAAATAAACATATTGTCTATCTAAAACAAGGTACTTGCTCTATCTATTTCTGTTTTCATTCTCTTGCCGGAGGTAACCACTATCCCAAAATTGTTGTGCTTCCTTCTTATATTGTTGTTATGTGCCGTCAAGTCGAACCAGACTCATAGCGACCCCTCCTTGGGTTTCCCAGGCAGTATCACTATGGAAGTAGATTGCCCAACCTTCCTTCCGAGGAGTGGCTGGTGGGTTTGAACCGCCAGCCTTCTGGTTAGCAGTCAAGTGCCTTAGGTGCTATGCTACCGGATCTCCTTCCTTCTTATATAGGAGTATATTTTACATATTAATGTTTCCATGAACAATTTCTTTTCCTTTTGCTTTAAAAAATGATATTTAAATTATGTAATTTTGTGAGTAGCCTTTTGAAATTTTTATTATTCTTGTAACTGTATTATGTTTAGATATATGTTGATAATGTAACTCTAGGTCATTCATGTTGTTGTTGTTGTGTACCCTTGAGTCAAACCTGACTCATAGCAACCCCTCCTTGAGTTTCTGAGGTGGTATCACTACAGAAGTAGATTGCCCAACCTTCCTTCCGAGGAGTGGCTGGTGGATTTGAATTGCTAGCCTTCTGGTTAGCAGTCAAGTGCTTTAGGCACTATACTTCTAGAGCACTATATAGTTTTCCATTTATGAATATCTGATGTGTATATAATGTTCTATTAAAGGACATTTTGAGTATTACATTTTTTTTTTTCTATTATAAACAGTGATTCAATGTGCATTATTGATCATGTTTTATTGTTCACATGTCTGAGTCTCTTGGGTATATACCTAGGAACATTATTATAGGTTATTGCCATACTTTTTGTTGTTGATAGCTGCTGTTAAGTCAACATTGATTCATGGTGACCCTGTACACAACAGGGCAAACACTGCTCAGTTCTGTTTCATCCCCACGATCAATTACAAACTGGGTAATTGTGATGCATTCATTGGGTTTTCTTGGTCTGATTTTCGGGAATAGATTGTTAAGCCTTTCTTCTAAGTCTGTCTTAGTCCAGAAACTGTGCTGAAACATGTTCAACATCATAGAAACATGCTAGCCTCCACTGCTGAAAAGCAAACCTGAATCTCATGCATAGAAGCCAAGAATTCTACCACTGAACCACCACTGCCTTTATACTATGGTTTATATGATGTGCATATATCAAAAATTTCTAAACATTACATTTCTCTCCTTCGTGATCATGATGAATATTCTCCTTCTGCTGTTTCTGACACTGTCCATCCTCTTAAACATTACTCTTACACAAGGATCAACTTTTCTGGACAGCACCTAGTGGGCTCTCATGCCCTCAGGTTTCTGTTGAGTTTGGCTAATAAGTAGCACCAGAAGGAGATTAGAGAGCAGAAGGTGAGAGGAACAGGCTCCTTATCTGATGGGGTATGGTTTACCAGTTTTGGCATTCCTCTGTAAGGGCCATAACTCCAGTTGGGTTGGCCTTTCTTATAGCTACAGCATTTCCTTTCATCACTTTTTAAGCCTAAGAGTAGTAACTGCTTCCCACTGTTGCTAGCCTCACTGTGAGTCAACATCCCTTGTCAATTTTCCTTCACTTTTCCATTCAGCTTTGTAAATAGTCCCTTCATTGAACTCTTTACTATTGTTTCTTTAGAGTGTGCCATCTGTTTCCTGCTGGGACCCTGACCAATACAGTGGCTTCCAATTTATATATTCTCTCATGAGAATTCTTGATTTATCTTTGCCAATATTTTATATTAACAGATTTGTTCATTTTTGCCAATTGGATGAGTACGAAATGAAAACTCGTGATTATCTTAATTTGAATTCCCTGATTATAGAAGTAGAGCATCTTTTCAAATTTGCATTGGCTATTCAGATTTCCCCCTCAGGGAATTATCTGTTCATCTTCATTGTTCATATCTTATTGAATTGCTTATTTCTGTCTCATTGATTTGTAGGAATTTTGTATAAATCCTGAAAACTGACAGTGTTAGTTATAGGTGTTGCAAATATCTTTTCACAATTTGTGGCTTTAAAAAAAAAAAAAACAACTTCATAGTATATACTTTTGTAGATCAGATTTTTTCTTTTTAAGGAGCCTAACATAAATGTTTATGTTTTCATTTATTTTGGTTTGCTTCAAAAATATTTCCATGATTCAATATCATTGTTCTTCTATACTATTCCTAATTTTCTTTAAAAAAATTCATCTTAGGTATTTTATGCATCTGGAACTTATTATTAATTTTTTCACAGTCTATTGACATAATGTTATTATTTTCCAGATAGATAGCCATTGTCCCACAAGTTTTCAATGAATAGCCTATTCATTCTTCATTGAATTGTAATGCAATATAATAAGTTTCTTATGTGCACTAATCTGTTTCTATACTTCATATTTTGTCCCACTTTTATATTTGTCTCCTACTGCCCCAATATCACAGAATCTGAATCATTCTAGCTTTGTAGATTTTTCATAGTAACAACCCTCACTATTTGTTCTTCTTCAAATTGCTTTTTATTATTTTTTGTTATTGATTTTTCTATGTTAATTTTAGAATAAGTTTGTCAAATTCTCAAAAAAACTTGTTGGAATTTAAGCTGGATTTAAAATATGTAGATCATATCTAATAGAACTGACATCTCTATAATATTGAGTCTTCCTACCTAGCCGTGAGTATTGTGTGTACATTTCTGCATATGCATGCATGTGTGTCTGGACATGAATACGTATGTAAATGTGCATATGTTTATATAACTATATAATATATATGTTATCAGTCAATTAATCTCAATTTAATCTGTTAATCTATTAATATAATTTATATTATAAACATTACCCTTCAAATTGATTCCAACTCATAATAGCCCTATAGAATAGGATAGAACTGCCTCTGGTGGTGTAATGCCTAAAGTATTTGACTGCCAACCAGAAGACTGGCAGTTCAAATCTACCAGCCACTCCTCAGAAGGAAGGTTGGGCAATCTACTTCCATAGTGATACTGTCTCAGAAACCCAAGGATGGGTCGCTATGAATCGGATCTGACTCCACGGCAGTGGGTTGCATTGTTGTGTCTGTAATCTTTACAGAAGGAGTCTGCCACATCTTTCTTCTGTGGAGCAATTGGCAAGTTTGAACCACCAACTTTTGGTTAGAAGCAGAGCACTGGAACCACTGCATCACCAAGGTTCCTTAATTTACATAATCCACAACCAAACAAAATTCAGTGCCATCAAGTCAATGCCACCTTGTAGTGATCCCCATTGGGCTTCCAAGACTACAAATCTTTACAGAAGCAGACTGCTCATCTTGTTTCTGTGGCATGTCTGGTGGGTTCAAACAAAATTTATATAACAGATAATCATGATTTATTTTAAAAAGAAACACAGAAAAAAACATGTTGTTGTTGTTATGTGCCATCGAGTCAGGCCTGACTCATAGTGACCCCTCCTTGGGTTTCTGAGGCAGTATCACTACAGAAGTAGATTGCCCAACCTTCCTTCCCATGAGTGGCTGGTGGGTTTAAACTGCCAGCCTTCTGGTTAGCAGTCAAATGCTTTAGGCAATACACTACCAAAGCTCCTAGAAAAAGAAATAGGACATATGAAAAGTCAAAAGGCCTGGAGGATAGAAGGAGAAAAAATAAAAATAGAGTTTTAAAATGAGAGCTTAGCAAATATATGCTAAAAACCATATTCTCATCTAAGATAAGACAGAGATTTTCCAGATTTGTAATGAAATACATGAGTTATTATTTTGATGAAGTCTTCTTCAGAAAGAAAGATACATGAAAACAAATCTACTTAGACTCATATCAGTAAAACTTCCAAGCAAAAAATGACAAGTAGAAAATCTTCAAAGTAGCACCTATGTTTCCCCTCCTCCAAAAGTATACACACCAAACCTGTATTGGGCAGTATAAGAAAGGAAAATTATGAGTTCTGATTAATTTTCAGATCTGTTTTCCAATTCACTCATTTTCCATTCAACTGTGTGAAATACGGTATTTAACATATTTCTTGAGACTTCATATCAATTGCTTTTCCATTTCTAGAAGTTCTATGTTTTTTCAGTGTTCTGTTCATTTTTTCATAGTGATCTTTCCATCTTTATGATACTTATTCTAGTATTTTCCTCTTTAACATTTTTCAAATATTATTATTGTCATAATCTTTTTCAGATTGTTCTGTTATCTCATAGCACTCCTACATGTGTCTTCTGTGTATTCTGGCTTTGTTATGGTAGAATCTTGTTTCATGCCATTGTGTTTCTAAGGAAACTCTGTTGAAAATCCTTGTCAAAATGTCCCTACAGGGTTCAGTACCACCACAAAGGTATTGATCAGTCAGGGACCTTTTTGTTTGTCTATTTGTTAATTTCATAGATCTGGAGTCCTACAGAAAGTGTGTTGTTGGAAGTGTAAAGATTGACTTCAGGGACTTGTTGCACAGCTTTGTTTCAATATACCACCAACTCCAAGGGCCTACTTTGGTCCAGAGGGAAGAGTTTCTCTATAACCTTTTCATGCAGAAGGCATCCTTTCTAATGCCCTGGGCTTATAGAGGGTCGTCGTTTATATCCCCTCTTGCTACAGGTCCATTGTGATGCTTTGGACCCTGCAAGAGCAATAAAATCTCAGCCCTGGTGATCTGGCTACCTAGTGCCATTCTAACATGAATATACCACAAATGGGATGCTTAAACAAACTGGAGTTTATTCTCTTACAGTTTGGAGGTTTTAAGTCTGAGTACAAAGTGTCAAGCTCTAGGGGCTGGGTGAAAGCCCCACAACCTTGGGCTTCAGCTCTGCCTCCTTCTTCTGGCCCACTGGAGCTGGAGGCTTTTCTTCACTCAGACAGCTGCTGGCTGCTGAGACTGACAAGCCCAAGGTTGACAAGTAAAAAGTCACAATCCTGATGTTACCAAACGACATGACAGGCCATTAATTCAAGTCTGTTGAAAGTCCCAAGGTTGGTGGAGCATGGCAGGCTACTGAATTATGAGACAGCTACATGCAGTGTTCAAACATGCCATAAGTTAGAGACTATCCCCAGATATATACAGGAAGAAGACCACATCCTTAAGGCAGCTACTCAACTGCTCACAGATTCCACCATGGAGTTGATTACCAGCTCATCATGGAGAATACTACATCCAGCTGCCCAGCCACTCAACCAGGCCCAGACAAGTTGACACACAAACTTAACTACCACACCTGTCATTTGGACTTACAACTGAACTCGACATCCCCCAATGCCATCCTAGTATTAGCTCACATGTTTACTTTGTTTCTGCTTACTTTTCTGGTTTTGAGTTTCCTCTTTGCTCCTGGTATCCCAGGATTTTTTATTTGTATATAAAATTTGTTTTTTATATATAATTTGTTGTTGTTGGATATCCTCAAGTCAAATCTAACTCATAGCAATCCCATGTGACAGAGTAGAACTTCCTTATAGGGTTTTCTTGCCTATAATCTTCATGTAAGTAGATTGCCAATTCTTTCTCCATTAGGCCTGCTGAGTAGGTTCAAACCATCAGCCTTTTGGTTAGCAGCTGTGTGCTTAATTGTTTACTCCACCAGGGCTTATCTCATAGCTTGTCATATTGTGATAGGTTTCATGTTGATTTGATGCTAGAAGCTATACCATGAGTTTTGCAAATACCAACAGGCTCACCCATGGTATACAAGTTTTAGCAAATCTTCTAGACTAAGACATATAAGGAAGAAAGGCCTACACCAACTTCCAAAAAGCATTCAATTAAAACCTTATGGATAACAACAGAACATTGTCTAATATAGTGCTAAATATGAGTCCATCAAGTTAGAAAACACTCAGAATACAACTGGGAAGAGTTACCTACATGATAGCTGCAACAATGGAGTCAATGATCATGAGGACAGCATAGGACCAGATAACATTTTGTTCTGTTATATATAAGATCACCATGAGTCCAAGCTGACTAAATGGCAACTGACAACAATAATATATAATTATTATATGCTAATTTAATAATTATATATAGTAACTA
>NW_006921799.1:1061100-1063961 GCF_000298275.1 Orycteropus afer afer
ATATATATATATATATATATATATATATATATATACGTATATATATTTATATAAAACAGCTAGGGGAGACAAACTTGTCTGTCAGTTTGTTGTACTGTTGAGGCTTGAATGTTGCTGTGAGATCTGAAGCTTACTCTTCAAATGCCAGCAGGTTTAATCATGGTGGGCAGGTTTCAGCGGAGCTTTCAGACTAAAACAGACGTGGAAGAAAAGAAGAGGCCATCCTCTTCTCAAAGAATTAGCCAGTGAAAACCTTATCAGCAGTTAAACATTGTCTGATATATTACTGGAAATATTTATGAATAGCCCTAAAACATTGTCTGATATAGTGCCGGAAGATGAGCCCCTAAGGTCAGAAGGCACTCAAAATATGACTAGAGAAGAACTACCTCTTCAGAGTAGAGCCAACCTTAATGAAGTTGATAAAGTTTTCAGGACCCCCATTTGCTGATGTGGCACATCTCAAGATGAGAAGAAACAGCTGCAAACATCCATTAATAATTGGAACATGGAATGTATAATGTATGAATCTAGGAAAATTGGAAGTTTTCAAAAATGAAATGGAACACATAAAGATCAATATCCTAGGCATTGGTTCTGAAATGGACTGGTTTGGGCCATTTTGAATTAGACAATCATATGATCTACTATGCTGGGAATGACAAATTGTAGAGGAATGGTGTGGCATTCACCATCACAAAGAATGAATCAAGATCTATCCTGAAGTACAGTACTATCAGCCTACAAGGAAGACCAGTTAATACTACTATTATTAAAATTTACACATCAATCACCAAAGATGAGGAACTTGAAGATTTTTACCAACTTCTGCAGTCTGAAATTGACTGAACATGCAATCAAGATGTGTTAATTTTCATTGGAGATTGGAATGCAAAAGCTGAAAACAAAGAAGAATCACCAGTAGTTGGAAAATATAGACTTGGTGATAGAAATGACACTGGAGAAGGCAAGATAGAATCTTGCAAGACCAATGACTTGTTCATTGCAAATGCCTTTTTCAACAACACAAATGGCAGCTATATATGTGGACATCACCAAATGGAGCACACAGGAATCAGACTGACTACATCTGTGGCAAGAGGTAATGGAGAAGCTCAATATCCTCAGCCAAAACAAAAGCAGGAGATGATTGTGGAACAGACCATCAATTGCTCATATGCAAGTTCCAACTGAAGCTGAAAACAATTAAAAGAAGTCCATAAGAGTCAAAATATGACCTTTATTATATCCCTCCTGAATGTGGAGACCATCTAAAGAATAGATTTGATTCATTGAACACCAATGACCGAAAACCAGAAGAATTGTGGCATGACATCAAGAATATCTTCCATGAAGAAAAAAAAAAGGTCATTAAAAATACAAGAGAGGAAAAAAAAAAAAGACCAAAATACATATCAGAAGAGACTCTGAAAGTTGCCCTTGAATGGAGAGTAGCTAAAGCAGATGGAAGAATCGATAGGGTAAAACAGCTGAACAGAAGAATTCAAAGAGCAGCTCGAGAAGACAAAGTCAATAATTATAATGAAATGTGGAAAAACCTGGAGTTAGAAAACCAAAAGGGAAGAACATTCCCTGCATTTCTCAAGCTGAAAGACCTGAGGAAAAATTTTAAGCCTCAAATTGCAATATTGAAAGATTCCATGAGCCATATGTTAAATGGTGCAGGAAACATCAAAAGAAGATGGATGGAATACACAGAATCACTATACCAAAAAGAATTGGTAGGTGATCATCCATTTCAGGAGGTGACATATGATCAAGAACCAATGACACTGAAGAAAAAAATGGAAGCTGCACTGAAGGAATTGGCAAAAAACAAGGCTCCAGGAATTAATGGAATACCCACTGATATGTTTTAACAAAGAGATGCTATGCTGCAGGCACTCACTCAGCTCAACCAAGGGATTTGGAAGACAGCTACCTGGCCAACTGACTGGAAGACATCCATATTTATACACATTCCAAAAAAGGTGATCCCATAGAATGTGTAAATTATCAAACAATATCATTGATATGACACTCAAATAAAATTGTACTGAAAGTAATTCAAATATGGTTGCAGCAGTATATTGTCAGAGAACTTCCAGAAAAGCAAGCTACATTCAGAAGGGGATGTGTAAGAAGATATATCATAACTTATGTCAGATGGATCTTGGCTTAAAGCAAAGAATACCAGAAAGATGTTTACTTATGTTTTATTGATTATGCAAAGGTATTTGATTGTGTGGATCATAACAAATTGTGGATAACATTGAGAAGAATGAGAATTCCAGAACACTTGATTGTATTCATGAGGAACTTGTACACAGATCAGAAGGCTGTTATTCGAACAGAACAAAGGGATACTGCATGGTTTAAAATCGGGAAGGGAGTGTGTCAGGCTTGTATCCTTTCACCATACTTATTCAATCTGTATGCTGAGCAGATAATCTGAGAAGATGGAGTGTATGAAGAAGAACGTGGCACCAGGATTGGCGGAAGGCTCATTAATATACCTGAGATCCACAGACAACACAACTTTGCTTGCTGAAAGTGGGATGACTTGGAGCTATTACTGATGAAGATTGAAGACTACAGTCTGCAGTATGGATTACACCTCAATAAAAAGAAAAAAAATCCTCACAAGTGGACCAATAGCAGCATCATGATAGATGGAGAAAAGATTAAAGTTGTCAAAGAATTCATATTACTGGCAGCATTGAGGATGAGAAAGACAGAGAGAGTTACATGGGCAGTACAAACAACAAATATGAATCCCTTTGTAAATACAATACTGAGTTGTCAATGAAACCAAACATGGGTATAGGGACGGATAGATGGGTGAACAAGCTAAACAATTA
>NW_006921799.1:1064384-1092680 GCF_000298275.1 Orycteropus afer afer
ATGCTTTTGAGTTGTGGAGTTGGTGAAGAATGCTGATAGTACCATGAACTGCTAAATGAATTAACAAATCTATCCTGGAGGAAGTGCACTCAGAATGCTCTTTGGAAAAGAGAATGGCCAAACTTCATCTCACCTACTTTGATCATGTTGTTAGAAGGGACCATTTCCTGGAGAGAGATGTCATGCTTGGTAAAGTGGAGGCTCTACAAAAGAGGGGAAGGCCCTCACCAAGATGGATTGACACGGTGGCTGCAGCAATGGGCTCAGGTATAGCAGGGATCGTGAGGCTGGCACAGGACCAGGCAATGTTTCTTTTGTACATAAGGTCACCATGAGTTTGAGATGACTCGAGAGCACATATCAACAACAACAACAATATATAACTCATTGCCATCGAGTCAATTCCAACCCAAAGCAATCCCACTGGGTTTCTGAGGCGATATATCTTCATGGAAGTACATTGCCCCATCATCCTTCTGTAGAACAGCTGGTGGGTTTGAACTGTCAACCTTCCAGTTAGCAGTCAAATGCTTTAGGCACTACATCACCAGATAGATAGGTATAAGATCCTATACACCATCTCTATGTTTCAGAGGCAGGGGGAAGTCCCCTTTATGCCATTTTGCCTTATTGTTGGAACCAGATATCTGGAGTGCCTCTGTCTTCAACTGTCATCCTAGCCCTTCTCACCCCTAACCTCTGTCAAGAAAATGTGGGTATTTTTATCATTACATAGCCAGTACAGCAAAGGCCTTAGCTAATTTTATGGACAATAAAGAACATGCTTGCATCTTTTCTCAAAAGCTTAGAACTGATCTGGATCACAGTGGAAACTAGTACCATTTTCCTGTTCTTATTAAATCATTTGGCACATCCCTAGACATTTTTGCTGTAGTTAGTAACAGACCAACACTGTAAGTCAAGTAGCTTTGGCTCTGTTCTAATGTAATCAGATGCAGGAAATCCCAAACTGATACTAAAATGATCTGAAAAATTGTTGGTTCTGTTTTGAATACTCATAGGATTAAGGTTATTTGGCTTGATTTCAAAAAAAACTTTTCTGATTTTAAAATGTTTTCATAAGTGGAAATTATCACAGTTCAATTACGTTTCAAATCTTGATTTCTTTTTCTCAAACACGCTCCATTCATCCTAAGCTTGTCTGTTTTCACTGATTTGTATTAGGGCTCCAACACAGAACAAACTGGGTTTGCTTCCGATGTCTTTGTTTCTCAATGGGAAAACAGTCATCAGGATATTCAGAGGACATCAAAATTTTCAGATGTACCAAAGGGGACCTTTGTAGTGGTTCTAAATTTTCCATAGATTTTCCCTCAATGGTTGTAAATATCCTTGAAAAGCCCTATGAATTGTATCACAGTAGTTAAGGGGAAATGTTTGCTTATTTCTCAGCTGAGATATTTCTGTAAACAATAGGTCTCCATGAGAAAGCCAGATTCCCAATGTGGTTGGAAAATAGTTTGCTATACTTGCCAAATAGCAGAGTTTGGCAAAGTTATACTCCTCTCTCTGACAGGAACAAATTCTTCCTTCTAAGAGAATGGCATCAATTCAGACTTATGTATAAAATCAAGAGCAAGGTGCCCAATTTGGGCCTCACAGCTTAAAAACCCTTTGTCTTTCTTTTACCTTTACTAAGTCTTTAATTTGCCTTGAGTTTCTTTATTTAATATCTACTGAATTAGACATATTTGGGTAAAGTTTGCCTGATACAGAAGAATCAGAGATGAAAATAGGGGAGATGTAAAGGTTCTAATTTGAACATTTTGTCTATGATGACCGTGTGGATTTTTTTTTTTTTTTTTCTGGCTTCAGTGAAATATCACTAATTTTATATTTCCTCCTAAGCATATTTAACAAGAAAGCATAAAGAATGATGCTATGGATTTAATTGTGTCCCTAAAAATATGTGTTGTAGATCCTCATCCTTGTACCTGTGGTTATAATCCCATTTAGGAATGAGTTTCCTCTGTTATTTTAATAAGCTGGATCAGGGTAGGGTGGGTTTTAAACCAATCACTTTTGAGATATATAAAGAGTAGATTAGGCACAGAGAAGCAAGTAGAGATGGGGGACTATAGATGCACACCACATAAAGATCATCGGGGAAGCAAGAACAAGGGCCTCCCCCTAGAGGCCAGAGAGAGGCCACAGGCTGGTGACCTGGCAGGCTCTAGGGATCTTCTAAACTCCCTAAACTGTGAGAAATTTATTTTCTGTTTGTTAAAGCCACCCACTTGCAGTATTTCTATTATAGTAGCAATAAGTAATTAAAACAAATAGAAAAAAAAATAAAACACACTGCCAACAAGTTGGATCTGACTTATAGCAACCCCTCCTTGGGTTTCTGAGGCAGTAACACGACAGAAGTAGATTGCCCAACCTTTCTTCTGAGGATTTATTTTGAACCACCAGTCTTCTGGTTAGCAGTCAAATGCTTTAGAGACTACAACAGTAGAGCTTCCATTAATACAGATGCGATCTACTAAATAGTGTTTTTTAAAAGTGGAGTCCCTGAGTGGCCAAATGGTTTAGGGTGTGGCTACTAACCTAAACATTGATGGTTCACACCTACACGAGGTTCCTCCAAAGAAAGACCTTCTTCAAAAAGGTCATAGCCATGAAAATCCTATGGAGCAGTGGCTCTTCTCTGAAACACATGGGGCCACCATGAGTTAGAATTGACTGGATTAGACCTGTTTTCTGTTTTGTTTTGTTTGCCTTGTTTTAAAGAGCAAGACACTAGCTTAGGCACTCTCGCAGTGTGTTATTTAACTGGAAGTATTCCTTTTGGAGGAGCATGAAGGAAACATCAATCCAAGCCCTTACTTTTTATGGCCAATTTCATTATCTCTTCTATAATTTGTCTGCAGTTCTTCTTTGCCTCCATCCCTTAATGCTAAAGTCCTCATTCACACCTTGGCTGGAACACACACATCAAGTGGCTCTGACACTCAGGTGCAATTACCAATGATACATTTGCCTTGATGCAAATGTCAGACTGTAGCAACAGAAAGGTTACCCTTGCACACTGCAGGGATAATCACTCTGCAAGGTGCCAAAGCACTATTCACTCCCTTCCTTTGCAGATCCAATAAGAGATTTCTCACATCAATCACAGACACTGATCCCTAAATCTACATCTCTTGGGACAGGCACAAAAATTGGCAATCCTAGGTTTTCTGTTTCCTCTGAATGTCCAGGTAGGAAGTTCATGTAGAGAAACATTTGGTGGGTTTGGCTTCCTGGCAGCAGTTTCTGAAGCACTTTTTTTTTTTTTTTTTCTCTCCTTTCTGGTGAAGAGCCTCCGTCTCTAGAGTGGTCAGCCATTTCAGTTGATACCACAGCGGTTGCAAGTCCCATTTGGATTTATTCTGAATATCTAGAATCTCTATCTGTTTACCTCTGATCTTATTAAGGCAAAAAGCAGGGGCAGGGAGAAGCACTTCTGGGAGCTTAGGGTGAGAGTGGGAGACAGAAAAAAAGAAGAAACAAAGAGGAGGAAGGAGAAGATGAAAGAGAGCAACGTTTCAGCTCTTGTTGCTATTTTGCTCGCCTCACAAATTTGGAGGAGGAGGTAGGGGCATACATGCTGGCTTTCTCTCCAACGCAGCTGAGACCTTTATGAAATCACTGCAGAGGCAGGGGAGGCGAGGCACTATTTTTATCTCTAAATTGATTCAGCTGCACTCACTGCTGTGTCTCTGACTTCATTGCTTCCAGGTCCTCCCCCTCACTGTCCCCACTTACTCCTTCAGTCTGATTTGGAAACTTATCTCTAGCTCTTGTTCCCCTCCCAGCTATCCCCTTTCCTCCCTGGCCTCTGGTTGGGTTGGGTGGGGGTAGCACTACTGCTGGATACTGATAGTGACAGGAGCAGATAGTGCCTCAGGCTGTAACATCCCTCAGAGGCACATGGCGGCCAGGCAACAGTGAGTCACTCCCGGCTGTGCCAGCATCTAATTGTTCACTCTCCAATTTCCCCTGCCCTTGGGAATGGGGTTCCACAAAGAAATCCCATCAATTGAAATGCTGCATGCCTGAACATTTGCCAAATGTGTCCCATCTGACTAAGGTCTATGCTTTCAGATGTTGCTGCTAAGAAGAACGGACAGTTACACATTGGTTTTTCATCATCTCCTCTTTCCTAGGTGGATGTGGGTCCATATTAAAGCTCCTGGAAAGGGGAACTGCTTGAAAAGACTAGATGAGATATCCTTGTTGGGGAGGCAAAGGAAGACTGGGATAGGTGACCTTTGGTTTGCATGTTATGTTCAGAGCTGCTTCCCTCCTCCCTCTCTCTGAAAGGCTGGGAGCCTTTCCAATGTTTGGTGCTTGCAAATAGGTGGCTGGGCCTCAGAAATGTGTGCTACAATGAGATCAGGAGTAGGGGCTTATTTTAAGTATCAAGAAAATTGTTGTTAGGTGCCATCAACTCGATTTTGACTCACAGTGACCTTATATAACAGAGTAGAACTGATGCACAGGGTGTCCTAGGCTGTGAGCTTTACAGAAACAGACTAAAAAATAAAATGAAATAAAATATCCAAACTCATTGCCATTGAGTCGAATCTGACTCATAGCGACCCCTCAGAGTGCCACATTTTTCTTCTGAGGAGTGGTTGGTGGGTTGGAACTGCCTTTTGGTTAACAGCAAAGTACTTTAACAATTACGTCACTGGGGCTCCTCAACAACAACAAAAAAATAAGGTTAGTGAAGCAAAAGAAGTTGTTTGTAGTTGGAGAATCAGTCTATTTCAGTGACTCCTGTGTTATCTGAAAGGATCTTTTGTGGCCTAATGCCTAAGGCATATGAGTGTTAACCAGAAGGTTGGTCATTCAAACCCACCAGCCACTCTGTGGAAGGAAGACTGGGCAATCTACTTCCATAAAGATTTATCACCTTGGAAAACCAAAGGGGATTACTATGAGTCGGAATCAACTTGATGGCCATGAGTTTAATGGGTCCTTTTTTTGATTTGTGTTATCTGAACTCTCTGAGAATAGTGAGCACTCAATAAAAGTAGTTGGGTGGGTGGGCTGGTTTGTTAGACGAGTGAATCACTCAAGGCAAGCAGTGACAGTATTTCAGCAAAGGTTTGTTGGGTGTAGTAGTCAATGTTCTAAACCAAACTCACTGCCGTGGAGTTGGATCCAACTCATAGCGACCCCTCCTTGGGTTTCTGAGGCAGTATCTCTATGGAAATAGATTGCCCAACCGTCCTTCTGAGGAGTGGCTGGTGGGTTTGAACCGCCAGCCTTCTGGTTAGCAGTGTTCTAGGGAGTCTGAATTAGATCAGGAAGAGCCTTATTACCTAATAGGGAAGAAGAGATATGAGCAAATCCCAAATCCAAGATAAAAAAGAATATGAGACACAACCATAGATGAAGTTAGGTAGAAGTTGAGAAGGAAGATGTCCAGGTAATGGCACAAAGGGAGGCTTTACAGATGAAGCAATCTCTGCATGAGATACTTACAAATGACTATTTGGACACAAAATGATAGAGAGGAACAATTACTAGACCTGTGCTGTGTAAAATAGTAGCCACCAATCACATGTGGTTATTTAAACTTAATCAAAATTAAAGAAAAAATTGAGTTTCCCTGTTTCACTAGCCAAATTTCAAGTACTCAATATACACATGTGGCTAGTGGCTACCATAATGCACAGAGCGTGTAAAAAAAATTCATCATTGCAAAAAGTTTTATTGGACAATGCTGCTCTAGACTAACATGAACAAAGGCATTGTGGTGGAAAAGCTCAAGGTAAGAGGAATACTCATTACCTTGGGGTGGCTGGAATAGCAGATAAATAAAAGGAAATAACCAGAAATCAAAGTGGGACAACAGACTAGGGATCACAGGGTACATACTATCAAATACCAGGCACGGGCACTAAACATGTTTTTCAGTTACTGGGAGTCCAGACATTTGGCTGCCAATGAAAAGGTCAGTGGTTTGAACCCACCAGCTGCTCTGCAGAAGAAAGATGCAGCAGTCTGCTTCCATAAAGATTTATGGTGTTGGAAACCCAATGGGGGTCAGTATAGATCAGGATTGACTCAATGAGTTTATGAGTGAGTTTGGTTTTTTTGGTTTTACATTGCCTGGGTTATGAGATCCATCTGTGTGTCTTTCAGATGAATTTGTAGGTAAGTCAGAACAGGTGCATATGACTCTTAGAAAAGATCTGTCATAGTGAAACACTAGTCTGACACTGTTAGATGTGAAAACAAAAAATTTTATTGTAGGAGAGTTTTGTGAAATGAAACACATTAGCAGACCCAAGCAGAGTGCAGAAACATTCTAAATTGCAGGACAGAGAGGTGTTATCAGGTACAGACAACTTGTACTTGACCTTTGTTGTTGCAGTTGTTAGGTGCCATTAAGTCGGCTCTGACTCAGAGACCCTGTGTACAACAGAACAAAACACTGTCTACTCCTGTGCGATCCTCATAATCCCTGCTGTGCTTGAGCCCACTGTTGCAGCCACTGTGTCAATCCATCTCCTTGAGGTCTTCCCCTTCGTTGTAGACCCTTTGTTTTACCAAGCATGATATCCTTCTCCAGGGACTGCTTCCTCCGGACAATACTTGACTTTTAATGTTATGCAAATTTGTCCTGACTTTGAAACGGTTGAACTAGTCCCTCCATGCAACAAATTCTTTATCAAAATTACCTTTACTTGTTGCACGTGCAGTTTTTAAATCATTGAAGACTTCCAGCCCGTGTAAGCAAAATCCAAAACTGACAAATTTGGCACAATTAAATAGCTGCCCCAAAACTAAAACTGAAACCTCATTTTTTCATTAAGCTGCAGCTAGTCTTGAAACCGTTGCTTTTGTTATTCTGAAAAGTCATTCAGCATCTTGTAAAAGTTTAACTGCTTGTAACACAAAAGAAGGAAGGGTCAGGATTTTTACCTTATGTTAAGAGTTTGTTAAAAAATGTTAAGAATATTTGTGCAGTCATGTTGTCCCAGGAAATTAGGAAATAGAATTGATAATATTAAGTAACGACAAAGCTCTACAATTGTCTCATAATTCTGTAACCAAGATGATGTAAACACCAATCAACCAAGTCTTAGTTCTAATTTCCTGACTCCCCAAAACCAGACTTCCTTTTTTAACTCCCTGAGAACTTCGCTCCATTTCTGCTAACTCCTTGTAAATCTGTAACTAAGGTAGAAGCAAAGCTTGTTACTTTAAGAAGAACATGTGAACATGCAAGTGGACTCAATTTTTCTAGGTTAAAAAATAGATTTTTGAAGTTAAGAAAAATGTTTAAGAAATTTTGGCAAATCCCTTTAACTTTTTGTCTCGTACCCTTCCTAAGCCTTCAAGCACAGAGATCTTAGTTTACCTGATTTAAAAAAAAAAAAAAAAACTCTTTGTCCTGCAATTTAGAACGTTTTTGTACCCTGCTTGGGTCTGGTATAGTATCTCATTTCTCAAAACTCTTCCTACAATAAAAATTTTTGTTTTCACATCTAGCAGATTGTCTAATGGGTATTTCACTATGACAAGTCTTGCCTTGCACTAAAGGAAGGCTAAGTAAGAATCACATGCACCTGTTCTGACTTACCTGAAAAGTCGATTTAAAGACACACAAATGGAGCTTATAACCCAGGGACTGCCTGTAACAGGTAATCCTCAAATGTTCACAAGTGGAGAAGTAATGTGATCAGAACTATGCTTCTGAACAAGAAATATAATGGCTATGTATAAGATAGATGTAAATATTTTAGTTTATCAGGATCTATAACATTTCTCCTTTAATTCTTAAAACAATTCTCTTGGTAAGCAGAGAGGTAAAATGATTTGGCCGATATCACTAGCAAGATGGAAAAACTCTGAAAAGGAAGCAAAAATATATCATAACTATGAAGACTGGTTTCCTTCCTTCAAAATATTGTCACCTAGGCAAACCCTTCCCTCCTGTAGCAGGAGTTAGTGATATCCATTATATACTCTTGTTGTTGTTAAGTACTGTTGAATGCACTCATAGTGACCCCATGCGACAGAATAGAATTTTCCTATAGTGTTTCCTTAGGAGCTCTGGTAGCATAGTGCCTAAAGCACTTGATTGCTAACCAGAAGGCTGGTGGTTCAAACCCACCAGACACTCCTCGGAAGGAAGATGGGGCAATCTACTTCCGTAGTGATACTGCCTCGGAAACCCAAGAAGGGATCACTATGAGTCGGGGCCGACTCAGTGGCACATAACAACAACAACATAGTGTTTTCTTGGCTATGATTTTCATGGAAGGATATAGCTTTACAGGATTTGAAATATAATATCAAATACTGATAAATCTAAGGAGGAGGCAAAAAGGTCATGTGGCAAATTGACTTTGAATTTGACATAGGAAAGGGAAGACAAAAACAAAATCACAGCCACAACAAACTGGAGGCATTAAAAATGGAGAAAGAGCATGAATTTAGATGCCAAGCCAATTAGGGATTGCTTTATGTGCTCTGTATTCTAGATGAATACCCCTGGAAAAGTTCCTTAACTTCTCTGATCTTAAATGTTCTCATCCATAAATTGATAAGAGATAATGATTTCTTCTTAGGCTTGTTGTGAGGATTCAATATGAGATACATGTGCACCCAGTGGACATGGTTAACTTTTCCTATTGTTAGTTGTCGTTGAATCGATTTCCACTCCTGGTGACCCCCTGTGTATAGAGTAGAACTGCTCCTTAGGACTTTTGAGGCTGTGACCTTTTGGATCTTCAGGACCTTTTGGAAGCAGATCACCAGGCCTGGGTGAGAACAAAATGACAACTTTTTGGCTAATAATTGAGTTATTTCACTGTTTACACCACACAGGAAATCCTAAGCTTTCCTGAAGATCCATATATGATTTTTTTAAATATACATAAAAGAGCTAATGGGATATTCTGGTACCAGAGCAGGAAACATGAATAACGCTTTATGAAACTACAAGAAAACCTCCATTCCAGGCCCCCACATTCCCTCTGTTGGAAAAAACAAATGTTTTCCATTTCCCTGGTGAGAGACAGTAAATTCACGGACAGCAGATTGCCTGTGTCCCTGCAGTCAGTCTGGCTGTGGATTTCTAAATACAAACTGAGCTCAGGCTTCCGAGAGAAAGTTCATAAGGACTTCCAAACCCACTGCCACTGAGTCAATTCCAACTCAGTGACCCAACAGTATAGAGTAGATCTGCCCCACAGTGTTTCCAAGGTTGTAAATCTTTACGGAAGCAGACTGCCTCATCCTCCCGTGGAGTGGCTGATGTGTTTGAACTGTTATCCTTTTGGTTACCAGCCAAATGCTTTAACTACTGTACCAAAAGAGTTTAAGGACTTAGTTAAGTGCAAATGCCAGTGCAAAACTAAAGTTTGATATTTGTCACAAATATAAGCATTGCTTCAGGCTTGCGCGTCTATCCCCTTCTGTTTCTAATCGTTTTTTGCTGGATCCCAATAAATAGGGCAAACTTTATTGGTCCCGTCATTCCCAATATGTTGCTGCCTCCTTAATACAAGTTTATGATGTTTTAGGGGCTTGAATAAAATACAGGTATTTACAGGGTGGCTTCTTCTTTTAGTCACATTGTGTTGTAACAATTACAGCATGGAATTTCAAAAAGTCCTATTTTTTCTCTTAGCTTCTTCTATTTGGGGGAAAGGTTTTCTTCTAATATTCATGGAAAGAGCATTCTCCTCAATCTCTTAGGTAACAAAGTAAATTGAAAAAGAACCAAATCAAGACCACCGTTTTAAAAGGCTTTTTCTGAAAAAAAGAAGAAGAAGGCAGTATTTGAAGTGAGAGAAACAAATGCCTTCTAAAGCTTAAACTAAATCCCCTGAGAGGCAGGGGTGAGCAGATGCCCTTTCTTTCCCCAGAGCACTTCCAGTGGCTCTAAGGACCTTGCTAGTTTAATCCCTTGGTGGCCCATACTAGCTGAGAAATAATAAAGCAGCAGTTTAAAACTACATTCATCTTCTGCAAGGGGCAGCTGAGAGCTTTGAATGCATTTTTTTTCATCATCCTTTTTCTTGCATCACCAATTACTCTAGATACTTTTGAGTTACTGACCATTGACGATTGTTTTTAAATGGGGGTGGTGGTGGTGGACACACTGGCAACTTTCCCACAGACCCAAAATTCTACACGGATGAAACAAATACTTCTTTTGCATACCATTTTTTTTTTTGCAGGGGGGGGAAGGAAGTGGAATCACTTCTTCAGATCCAAGTGTAACCTTTTATTGCATTGAGGATGAGAAGAACAGGAAAAGCTAGAGAGAGACATTCATTTAACCTTATTATGCATTCAATATTTTCCTGCTGTTATTCAATGCACTTCCCTGTACTCTAGTAGCTCCTTAGTCTGAAGTATACTGAGGAAGGGAGGCCACCTTGCCTTGGGCAAGAGAAATCTGGTTCCACTGAGCTGGATGTGAAGATGAAGTGATTCATCACAGTCTAGATCATTCTGCTTCTCTTAAATTTCTTGCAGAGAATTCCAGGTAGGACTGCATTACACAGCCTTTAATGACAGGACTCTTTGAGGCCCCCAAATGAAGGCAGACTGCGGGCTTGGGGGAGGACTACTTTATTTTGACAGGGAGAATTGTTCAGTGAGAATTTGAATTCCCTGAGAGTGACCTGGGGGAAAGTCAAAGAAAAACAAAAACCATATTCTCTGCCTGGGTAACTTTGTCTTGGGAATCTTTGAGCCACATTAATGACTTTTAATGTGAAAATTGGAGAAATCTGATTTTATAACATTTCTTTAAATAATTATGTTCTAAGTATGTCTTAAGCCATATCATATTAATATGGAATGAATTACCTACCACATTTCCCTCTTGATTTCTCTGTATATTTCTCCAATGTGCATCTAAAAGTAAATTTCAAAGTTTTAATAGAAAGAATTAGCTACAGCTTGAGGGTTTTGCTTAGCGTTTGTATACAAAGAAGCCACAATCTTTTCTGAGCTGGAAATAGCCCAGTCCAGCTGAACCTGTGTCTTTGGCACTGTTGTGTCTTATCCTGATAAGAATCAGGACATGGAAAGTAATGCCCTTGCACAAAGGTCATTGGGGGCAGCATCCTCTGACCTCCTCTAACTTTACTATGGGGAGAGAGAAGGATCCAGAATAACAGCCCCAAAGCTGATTCCTATGAGGCAAAAGTCAGATGTGCCATCACCCTCCAACCTTTCTTACAAATTCTGACACCAACCATCTCTCCCACAGCAGTCACATCTTCTCTGCTGGATTGATAATTCATTGCAATGGCCACCCAGAACTCACAGAAAATACTCACAATTACGGGATTTATTAGAGAAGCAACAGTTTACAACTCAGATTCAGGAACACTCAGGATATAGTTCTTTAATTAAGGCAACCTCTCCTCTGTCACAGCTGTGGACATTGTTAGAGATATGCCACGCCATCTTGCGTTGCTCTTCTGGGTTCTTCTTTATTCCCTGCTGCCCCACCCAAGGTCATAAGTCAGTTAAAGGAAGTTGAAACTGAGCTTCCTGCAAGGCACGAATTTTAAAAGGCAACATAGCCTCTGATAGGTTAAGACCTCTTCCCCCAGCTCTGATGTACAACCTCCTAACCCTAGGTCTATATAAGACCACCCTCTCTCTTGTTCCTTCTCTCTCTTCCTCTTCCTCCTCTTGCTCCTCTTCCTCTTCTTCCTCTCTCTTCTTCTCTTCTTCCCTTCTTCCTCTTTCTTTCTTCTTCTCTTCTTCCTCTTCTCCTCTTTTTCTTCTTCTTCTTCCTCCTCTTCTTCTGTCCTTCCTCAGTGCAGGAACCCTTTCACCTCCTTAATAAAATCTCCTGTTGGGTACACTGATATGTGGCATGGTCGTTGAGTGCCGACGGAGCTCTAACAGACATGCCTCTCTAGGCCTCTGAATTTCAGGCCTGGCCTCTGCCCTGCTCAGGAAAGTGTTATAAAGCTCTTTTTGCTCTGCCAATAGGGGTTAACAGTCAAGTGCCTTAGGCACTACGCTACCAGAGGGAGGCTCTGGTAGCATAGTGCCTAAGGCACTTGACTGCTAACAAGAAGGCTGGCGGTTCAAACCCACCAGCCACTCCTCAGAAGGAAGGTTGGGCAATCTTACTTCCATAGTGATACTGCCTCAGAAACCCAAGGAGGGGTCGCTATGAGTCGGGGCCAACTCGAAGGCAAATAACAACAACATAACAACAACTCCATCAGAAAGCCTCCTGCCCAAAGGCACTCAGCTTTCTTGCTCTGTGGGTGAGCAAGCCTGCTGATCTGTCTCATGCTGGTCTCTGGGTTCTCCTGCTTCTGCTCCCACCATCTCTGTTGTGTCTCTGCCATCTCTCTGCTGTTGTTTCAGTGCAGGGATCTTAGGCTCAAGAACATACTCTGATCCTGGCTTTTCCTTCTTGATGGTAGTGAGATTCCCCCTTTTTCTGTCTCTGGGGTGGCTCATTTTAAGCCTAATGAGATGGCAAAACTGACCAACCATCACATTAGGGCTCCATACACTTTATTTGCACAGTCACACTCTCAAATGGGTGCCAAGTACCTTATTTACATTTTTAAAAACTTAACCAATACCCTTGCTAGGCCACAAACCACTACACATTTACATGACTCCACCCAGTCATCTGGAGGAGGTGACAAAGACCATGGCTAGAAGAGCCATACCAAGTAACTCTCTGCACCACAGCCTACAATAGAAGTAGATTGTGAAGACGGATGAAATTATTATGTGTGTGTATGACACACACATCAAGGTTTTAACACAATCTCTTTGTTACAGGAATATTTGTTACTCTAATGCAGTATTTTTCTGTAGAGGGTTATAAAATATGACTCATGTTATGATTTTATAGTTACCCTTGAGCTTTCCATGATATAAGTACTTTCTCTAAGTATTGACCATCAAAGAACAATTGCATTTATCTCAACAACAACAAAATCATAAACAATGTGAGGTGATCATTAAAGAGTTAAAAATAGTTGAGCTTTGATTCTTCCTCATAGTAAATAGTCTCCAAATGCTGGTTCAGCAGAATTTGGATGACAATAATTTAGAATTCAATGATATAATGTAGTGAAAATGTCCACTAGTGGCAGGCACATCGTAGGTACTCAATAAATATATCTTTTTTTTACCTTCCAAGTAGGTTATAGTTCAGCCCCATTAGTGAGATTATTTATTGTGCAGAACACATATTTCCTTAGAGAACAGCTTTGATTCATAGGAAATAATCTCCCATGTAACAGTCCAGCATTAGGGAATATCATCACTTGGGAAGAGCATAAAGCTCATTCTTTTGTAGCAAGGAGAACATAACATCCATTAACTTTGGGAAGAGTTGCATAAAATACTCATGTTTGTCAAAGAAGACAGAAATGTATGTACAGTGGCTATAAGGGACAGAAGGAGCAACAACTATATATATATATATATATATATATATATATATATATATTTGTTTTTGATATATGTATTTTATTTCCTTTTTCTTTTCTTTCTTTCTTTCTTATTTAGTTTTTGCAGTATTTCCTCCCCTACCCTCTGTCCCTGGTAACCAACAAATGAAATTTCCTTCCATATATAAATCTGTCCTTGACATTTTATAATACTGAACTAATACATATTTGAATATTTTCTTTCTGTGATTGATTTATTTCACTTAGTATAATGTCTTCCAAATTTATCCATGTTATGCAGTGCTTTGCAGATTCTACATTATTCTTTAGTGTTGCATACTATTTCATTGCATGTATGTATCATAGTTTGGTTAACCATTCTTCTGTTCATGTGCACCTAGGTTGTTTCCATCTTTTTGCTATTCTAGTGTTGCAATGAACATGGGTGTTCATATATCTGTTCTTATCCTGGCTCTCACTTCTTTAGAATATGTACCTACCTCATAATGGGATTGCTGGGTCAAATGCTATTTCTAATTCCAACTTTTTCAGGAATCACCATATTGCTTTCCACAGTGGTTTTATCATTTGACAGTCCCACCAGCAGTGTGTGAGAGTCCCAGTCTCTCCACATCCTCAGCAGCATTTGTTATTTTCCGTCTTACTGAACTTTGCTATTAGTGCTGGGGCCAGATGGTATCTCGTTGTTTTCATTTGCATCCTGTAATGGCTAATGATTGTGAGCATTTCTTCATGTTTTTTGGCCACCTGAATATCCTCTTTAATGAAGTGTCTACTCATGTCTTCTGCCCATTTTTTAAGTGAATTATTTTTGTTGTTGAAATGTTGGAGTTTTCCATAAATTTTAGAGATAAGTCCCTTATCAGATATGTTGTTACTGATTATTTTCCCCCCAATCTGTAGGTTCTCTTTTCACTCTTTTGGAGAAGACTTGAAGCACATAAAAATTTAATTTTAGAAGGTCCCATTCAATTAGCTTGTCATCTGCTGTTTGTACATTTTGGGTTATGCTTGACAGTCTATTTGTGTCATAAATTATTGCCGCTAAATTAGCACCTAGTTTTTGCTTGAGGAACTTTATAGTTTTAGATTTCACATTTAAGTTTTGATCCATGTGAAGTTCGCTTTCGTGTATGGGATGAGGTAAGGATCTTGTTTCATTTTATCCAGTTTTGCCCGCACCATTTCTTAAAGAAACCATCTCTTCCTCATTTAATGGATTTTAGCCCTTTGTCAAAAATCAGCTGACCATAGTCGATTAATCTATTTCTGGGTTCTTAATTTTGTTCCATTGCTCTATGTGTCCTGTCGTTGTACCAGTACCGGGCTGTTTTGACTACTGCAGTTGTGTAGTAGGTTTTGAGATCCAGGAGAGTGAGACCTCCTACTTTGTTATTCTTCTTCAATAGTGCTTAGCTTATCTGAGGTCACTTTCCTTTCTGTATAAAATTATTGATTCTTTTTTCCATATTCTTAAAGAATGTGGATGGCATCTGGATTAGGATTGTATTTAATGTATAGATTACTTTGGGTAGTATTGACATTTTCACAATATTCAATCTTCCTATCCAGGAGCCTGATATTTTCTTCCATATATGGAGATATCTTATGATTTTTTGAAGTACTGTTTTATTGTTTTCTTTGTACAGGTCTTTTGTGTCCCTAGTGAAATTTATTCCTAAGTATTTTATTTTTTGGTAGGTATTTTAAATGGTATTAATTTCCTTATTTCTTTTCTGGCAATCTCTTTGCTGGTGTAGAGGAATACAACTGATTTTTGGATGTTGATCTTGTATCCCATCATTATGCTAAATCTCTCAATTAGCTCCAGTAGTTTTTTTTTTTTTTTTTTTTTTTTCTTTGTTTCTCTTGGGTTTTCTAGGTATAAGATCATAATATCAGCAAATAGGAATACTTTGACTTCTTCCTTACCAATTTGCATGCCTTTGATTTCCCTTTCTTGCCTTATTTCCCTGGCTAGGACTTCCAGTACAATGTTGAATAGAAGTGGTGATAGCAGGCATCCTTGTCTGGTTCCTGTTTGCAAGAGGAATGGCTTCAGTCTCTCTCCATTGAGAATAATGTTAGCTGTTTGCATAAATGTCCTCTATTATGTTGAGGAATGTCCCTTCAATTCCTATTTTGCTGAGAGTTTTGATCAGGAATGGGGGTTGGATTTTATCAAATGCCTTTTCTGCCTCAATTAATACGATCATGTGGTTCTTTTCCTTTGCTTTATTTATGTGATGGATGACATTGATTGTTTTTCTAATGTTGAACCATCCTTGCATACGATATGAACCCCACTTGGTCATAATGAATGATTTTCTTGCTATGTTGTTGGAGTCTATTAGCTAGGATTTTGTTGAAGATTTTTTCATCTATGTTCATAAGGAATATCAGTCTGTAGTTTTCCTTTATAGTGATTTCATTGCCTGGTTTTGGTATCAGGATTATGCTTGATTCATAAAATGAATTTGGGGGGATTCCACCATTTTCTATGTTCTGGAATAGTTTGAGTAGGATTGGTGTGACTTTTTCTCTCAACATTCAGTATAATTCTCTAATGAAACTATCTGGGCCAGGGCTATATCTTGTTGGTAATTTTTTATGACCATTTCAATTTCTTCTTTTGTTACATGTCTGTTCAAATTTTCCACTTCAGTCTGTGTTAGTTTAGAACAGTACTATGTTTCTAGAAATCTGTCTATTATTTCTAGATTTTCAAATTTATTGGAGTACAGATCTTCATCAAAACCAAAAAAAAAAAAAAAAAAAAATACCATGGAGTCAGATCCAACACATAGCAACCCCTCTTTGGATCCCAATCTTCATTCTGTGGAGTGGCTGGTGGGTTTGATCTGCCAGCCTTCTGGTTAGCAGTCAAATGCCTTAGGCACTATGCCACCAGAGTGCCCATTGTTCTTCATAGTATCCTGATATTATCATTTTAATTTCTGTTGGTCAGGTTGTGACATCACCCAATTTGTTTCTTATTTGTATTCTCTCCCTCTTTTCCTTGGTTAAATTTGCCAGTGATCTGTCAATTTTATTAATCTTTTCAAAAAACCAAATTCTAGCCTTGTTGATTTAGTATTGTCTTTCTATTTTCTGTTTCATTTGTTTATGCTTGGATCTTCATTATTTCTTCTGGTGACTGTAGGCTTTTTGCTGCTCTTTTTCTACTTGTTGGAGATGTTTGGTTAAAGTGTTAATTGGGGCTCTTTCTTCTTTTTTGATGTGTTCATTTATTGCTATAATTTGGCTTCTGATCACTACTTTTTCTGTGTCCCAGAAGTTTTGGTATGTTGTGTTTTCATTTTCTTTTGATTCAAGGAGTTTTTTTTTTTTTTAATTTCATTTTTTATTTCTTCTATTACCGGGTCATTTTCAAGGTGTGGGTTACTCAGTTTCCATCAGTTTGCTGTTTTTCCATTGATCTTCCTATTGTTGATTTCTAATTTTATAGCATTGTGATCTGAGAAGATGTTTTGCATTATTTCAATGTTTTTAAATTTATGAAGACTTGCTCTGTTGTCTCACATATGGTCTATCCTGGGGAATGTTCCATGTGTACTGGAAAAGGATGTATATTGTTAGTTGAGTGTATAATGTTGTTGAGAGAAGTGCTCTGTAGATGTCTAAAAGGTCAAGTTGGTGAATTGTATTGTTTAGTTCTTCTCCATCTTTCTTGAGTTTCTTTCCAGTTGTTCTATCTTTGATTGAAAGTGGTTTATTAAAGTTTCCTATTGTGACTATGGAGTCATCTATTTTTCTTTTCAGTTCTATTAAAGTGTGATTTATGTATTTTGGAGATCTTTCATTGGGTACATAGATATTTATTATAGTTATGTCCTCTTTTTCAGTTGATCCTTTAATCATTATATAATGTCCTTCCTTGTTCCTTATGGAGATTTTGTCTTAAAGTCAATTTTATCAGAAATTAATATTTCTACTTCTGCTCTTTTGTGGTTGCCATTTGCTTGATATATCTTTTTCCAATCTTTGATTTTCAGTCTTTTTGTGTCCGAGTCTCTAACGTATGTCTCTTGTAGACAGCATATTGATGGGTTATATTTTCTTTTCCAGTCTGCAACTCTCCGTCTTTTGAGTGGTACATTTAATCCATTGGCATTCAGTGTAATTATTGACAAGTATGAATTTGTTCTTGTCATTTTGTTACGTGCTTTTGTGTGGTACTGATTTTTTTTGTTCCATGCAAGTGTCTGTGCTAAGCTCATTTTGTTTATGAATCATGTTATCACTCCCTTCATTGCTATTGTTTTAGTATTTGCTAAATATTTGTGCTAAAATATATCTCTTTTATATTTTGATGTAAAAGTTTATCATTTTTCTTTGAGGTTACACTGTGATTTATAATTTTCCCTCTAAGTTTAGAACAGTCCATTCTACATTGCAATTTCTTGACTTCCTCACCATTTAGAAGTTCTGTAACTACACTATATTTCCTCTCTTTTTGGTTTCCACTTGTCCTCGTTTGCCAATTGATGTCTCTGGTTCCCTGTTTACAATCTTGTAGGCTTATTTACTTTGGATACTTCCATACCTGGGTTACTTTCTGGGTTATATCATCAGGTGTGTTAATGGTCGGTTGTTGTTCGCTGGTGTTTGTTCTCTGTCCAAAGGACTCCCTTAGCGTCTCTTGTAAGCTTGGTCTGGTTTTAACAAATTCCTTTAATATCTGCTTTTCTGGAAATGGCCTAATTTCATAATCATATTTGAGGGAGAGTTTTGCCATGTATATAATTCTCGATTGGAAATTTTTTTTTTCTTTCAGGGTTTTACATATACAATCCCATGTCTTCTCACCTGTGTGGCTTCTGCTAAAGAATCGAAGCTTAGTCTTATTGATTCCCTTTGTAAGTAACTTCATTTTTCTCATGCTGCTTTTGGGATTCTTTCTTTGTCTTTGGTTTTGGTGAGTTTGATGATATGTCTTGGTGATTTTCTTTTGGTGTCTATCCTTTTGGGGTTCATTGGACTTCTTGAATGGATATAGTCTTGTCTTTCATCATATCAGGGAACTTCTCTTCCAACAAATCTTTGACTATTTTCTCTGTGGTTTTCTTTGTCTCTTCTTGTTCTGGAATTCCAACTACATGTAGGTTATTCCTTTTGATGGTATTCCACATAAACCTTAGACTTTCTTCATTTTGTGTTGATCCTTTATTCTGATAGATCCCTTTCCAAAGAAGTATTCAGATATTTGTCTTCAGTCTCACTAATTCTATCTTCCATTGATTCAATTCTACCCCTTTGTCCTTTCAATGTGTTATCTATTTCTGAGAATTTAGTATCTTCTGGATTTTGATATGTAGGTTTTGTATCATTTCTACTTATTTATTTATTTTTTATTTTGTTCTTGTATTGTCTTCCAAAATTATTCTAGCATTTTTTCTGTCTTTTCCTCAATTTGGCATTTTTTCCCTTGATCTGTCTCTCAATCCATTGAAGGTACCTAAATATGATTCTTTCAAATTCCTCATCAGGGCTCCAATGCTGCTTCTTCCTCAGAGATGTGTTTTGGGTTTATATCTTGGTCCCTTCTTTCTACTGGTTTATCTTGCTTCTTTGTGTGGACTGTAATGGTCTGTCATCTCTCAGACATTGTGACATTTTTGTGTTTTTATTTAATTAGTGATTATATGTTGGAATGATTCACCCAAGATTTTCATTTTCTTTGTTTTGTTTGGATGTATCTGAGAAAGTAGGGTACTGTGCTCCTCTACTTACTAACTGGCAGCACTTATGCATTCACCACCTGTCTCCTTTTGGGTCTTCAGCCTCCCATATGTCTGTAGTATCTTTGACAAGTGCAACCTAATCTTAGGTCCCTGAAATCTGAATCAGAGTAATGTCACTGTAAATATCCAAAATGGTCACTGCTTGCAAACCTTCAAAATGGCTGTGCCTAACCATTGCTTGTAAACATTCAAAATGGCAGCACCCGCCAGACAGCTGAAACTCCACAGCTCAGTTTGTCTCATTCTTTGCTGATTCCCTTTTCATTCATCAGCTGCCCATGCAGTAGTCTCTGCAACCTTTGGTGAGTGGGTCAATTTTTAGGTTAATTCTCAGGTCCTAACACCACTTGGAAATATTCAGGCTGTCTGTGCCATCAGGACAGTTGACAGGCTCCAGCTCCATTTGTCTCCTTACTCACTGTTTTCATTCAGGTTCTTCTACTAGTTGGAGTTTAATCCACTTCTGTATCCTTCCTTCCAAAGCTCAGGGCTCCAGGATTATCTTCTGTATCTGTGTCAATTGGTTTCTGTTTTCTTGTTGAAGAGGGTCTGTGCAGCTATTCTGCTATCATACTGGAAGTCCCTAACAACTATATAATTATTTAGCTCATTAAAAACTGAGCTCTAAAACTAACACATTACCCAATGAAGACAGTTTACCCAATATTTAAACTTCTTGATGTGAGCATATTAGCATTAATGACAAAAACTGGTACAACCAATTTGACAACCAACATGTTGAAGTGAATGATGCAAGTTATGAACACTCAACCAGGACAAAAGATAGGACATTAACATGACTCCAAATTCCTCTGTCTACAGGTGAGAAAGAGTGGCAGCTAATGAGAGAGCCTAGAGTGTAAGACAAACAGCCCTAGAGATGCAATGGTTAACCACATAAAAATTACAACCTAGGAAATCCTAGAGGGCAGTTCTACTTTGTCTTATAGCATTGCTATGTGTCAGAAGTAACTCAATGGCACACCACAACAAGAACTTAGCATAAAACAATTTACATCCCTCACTTAGTCCTCACAACCCTAATTTATTGTTTTGTTAATGTGCTGGCAAGTCAGACCCAACTCATAGCGACACCTCCTTGGGTTTCTAAGGCAGTATATTATTATTACCATTTTAAAGATTAAAGAGTTTAATTAATTTACCCCAGGACCATCTGTTAAGTAGTTGAGCAAGAAACAGAGATGAGTGTGTTTAATTTGAAAACCCATATTCTTTATACTAGCCATTGCCATTGAGTAGGTCCCAACTCACAGTGACCCTACAAGAAAGAGTAGAACTGCCCCATAGACCTTCCAAGCCTGTAATCTATACAAAAGTAGATTGCCACATCTTCCTTCCTCAGAGCAACTGGAGAGTTTGAACTGTTCGCTTTTTGGTTAACAGAAAAGCACCTAACCACTGTGACACAAGGGATCTTCTTTTTAATTTATAGTCTTGCCTGGTGTTCATCCATTAAAAAAAAAAAAAATCACTGTCATTGAGTTGATTCCAACTCATAATGACCTTTCCTTGGGTTTCTGAGGCAGTATTTCTACAGAAGTAGATTGCCCAGTCTTCCTTCTGAGGAGTGGCTTGTGGGTTTGAACAACCTTCTGGTTAGCAGTTAAATGCTTTAGGCATTACAGCACAAAAGCTCCCATGGTGTTCATTCAAATACACTGAAAATAACTGAAAGTGAATCCATCAGTTTATACTATGAAGTATTTTTAATTTGTTGAAAATAATCCTTCAGTTGCCTTTGGAAAGCTTTGAGTGAAATAACATCTTCAGATAATTCTGAAAAAATTTGTCATCACTATCAAGATGACCTGACTGAATAGAACAAATGAGTGTGTATTTCTGTCACCAACTTCTACAAGTTTGCATGTCTTTAAAATTAAGATAAATAGTAAAAAAATTCCACAGAGATGTATGATGTTTCAAAGTAGTGACTTTCATTATCACTGTAGTTATCATCATCATTTTTAATAATGTAAACATAAACTAATTAGATAAACAAAAGCAGAGTACTAGGGCAGAAGACAGGGAAGGGCTAAGCTTGACTTGTAAAGCACACTTTTCTCTCTCTTTCCTCAACTACTTACAAGGGGTCATTGAGAAATCCCTGCTGTTCCAGGGACCCAGAAGTAAAATTTTTACTTTCAGCTACTTATTTTGTAAATATTTTTTAGAGAATTGTGGTAGGCTGGTAGATCCTACAGATGTTAAGGTAATTCAGGCATAGCTACTGCCCTAAAATAGTATGGAAAAAAAAAATAGACATTAAGCCACAATTTCATAAAATATAATAATCAGCCTTTTTTTCTTTAAGATATTACTACCAGGAAATCATTAGCTCACACTTAGGCAGACATATGACTCCTCTGTGTAGCTCCATTTTAGTCTCACCTACATATTTACCTACTCCGTTGTCTTAGCAACCAAAAGGGAGAAAAATCTAGCTATTCCTTTTTCCTTTTCTCATTTTCCTTTCCATGAAACAGAGTTTTTAAGTATATTTTCAACTTTCTTGGAGAATACAGTGGAAAACAAATGGTCTCTTTTTCAGAAGTGCATTTTGTATTTTTTATAACAAACAAATATTACCAAAAGCAATAACAAACAAATAAACAAACAAACAAAAACAGTCATTTCCCAAGTTCTAACACTTAACATGCTGATGACAGGACAGACAGAGCAGCCCACAGCTTCTGGGAAGAAGATTACTCCTCAAGTCATGATGTGTCCCCCTAAATGGGAGGCAAGCTGTCTTTTCTCCATTTAGGTCAGTTCTCCAGTGTCTGATGTAGCTGCATCAAGGAATATGGGTCTTCCATGAGCTACCACAGCCCCATCTGATTACACCATGTGCTGCAAAATATTCTATAGAAGCAATTTTATAGGCATTGACTACACACACATATATACACACAAAGAATGTGGACCAGGAAAACAAGGAATGTTACATCAAGGAAAAGGGAGCAAGAAGTGAGGTTACAGTACATATATACACAGTACATATACACACTCAGACGTGTGTGTGTATAAAGCCAAAGCTGAAGAAATGGAAGGTTTTTACCAACTTCTGCAGTCTGAAATTGGACAAACATTTAATCAAGATGTATTGATAATTACTGATTGATAATTATGATTGAAATGAGAAAAATGGAAACAAAGGAGAAATATAGGTGGTTGGAAAATTTGGCCTTGGTGAAATAAATGAAGCTAGAGACCACATCATAGAATTTTGCAAGATCAATGACTTATTCATTGCATACACCTTTTTTCAACAACATAAACAGTGAATATACATATGGACTTCACCAGATGAAATACTTAAGAACCAGATCAACTACATCTATGGAAAGAGATGATGGAATAGCTCAAAATCATCAGTCAAAACAAGACCAAGAACTGACTGTGGAAAAGACCATAAATATGCAAGTTTGAGTTTAAGCTGAAGAAAATGAAAACAAGTCTATGAGAGTCAAAATATAATCTTAATTATATCCCAACTGAACTTAGAGACCATCTAAAGAACAGATCTGAGGCACTGAACATCAATGATGGAAGACCAGACAAGTTGTGGAATGGCATAAAGAATATCATACATGAAGAAAGCAAAAACGGTCATTCAAAATATGGGAATGGAAGAAATGACCAAAATGGACTTCAGAAGAGACTCTGAAACTTGCTCTTGAAAGGAGAATAGCTAAAGACAATGGAAGAATTGATGAAATAAAAGAGCTGAACAGAAGATTTCAAAGGGTGGCTCAAGAAGACACAGTAACGTGTTATAATAAAATGTGCAAAGACCTAGAAGTAGAAACCAAAAAGAGAAGAACATATGTGGCATTTCTCAAGCTAGAAGAACGGAAGAGGAAATTCAAACCTCAAGTTACAATATTGATGGATTCTATGGTCAAAATATTGAATGATTCAGGAACATCAAAAAAAAAAAAAAAAAAAAGGAATACACAGTCACTGTACCAAAAAGAATTTGTTGATAGTTCACCATTTCAAGAGATAGTATATGATCAAGATCCAATGATACTGAAGGAAAAAATGCAAGTTTCACTGAAGTAATTAGCAAGAAACAAGGCTCAAGAAACTGCCTGAATACCCATTGAGACGTTTCAACAAACAGATGGAGCACTGTAGGCATTTACTCATTTATGGCAAGAAATTTGGAAGACCTTTACCTGGCCAACTGACTGGAAGAGATCCATATTTGTGCCCATTCCAAAGAAAGGTGATCCAACAGAATACAAAAATTATTGAACCATATCATTAATATCACAAGCAAGTAAAATTGTGCTGGAGATAATTCAAAAATGGTTGCAGAAGTATATTGACAGGGAGCTACCAGAAATTCAAACCAGATTCAGAAGACAGCATAGGATGAGGAATAGCATTGCTGATGTCAGATGTATCTTGGCTGAAAGCAGAGAATACCAGAAAAATGTTTACTTGTGTTTTACCGACTATGCAAAAGCATTTGATTATGTGGATCATAACAAATTATGGATAACATTGAGAAGAATGGGAATTCCAGAACACTTAATTGTGTACACGAGGAAGCTATACATAAACATTGAGGCAGTTGTGCAAACAAAGCAATGGGATACTTCATAGTTTAAAAGCAGGAAGGGTGTGTATCACAGCTGTATCCTTTTTCAATGCTTTTTCAATCTGCAGTTAAGCAAATAATCTGAGAAACTGGACTATATGAAGAACACTGCATCAACATAAGAGGAAGAGTCATGAAAAATCTGTTATATGCAGATGACACAACCTTGCTTGCTGAAAGTGAAGATGACTTAAAACACTTACTGATGAAGATGAAAGACTCCAGCCTTCAGTATGGATTACACCTCAACATAAAGAAAACAAAAATCCTCACAACTGGACCAATAAGAAACATCATGGGAAATGGGAAAATGTTTGAGTTGTTAGGGATTTCATTTTACTTGAATTCACAATCATCACCCATGGAAACAGCAATTAAGAAAGCAGATTGGCATATTGCACTGGGCATCTGCTGCAAAAGACACTTTAAAGTGTTAAGAGTAAAGATGTCACTTTGAAAACCAAAGTGACCCTGACCCAACCCATGATCTTTTCAATCACATGTGAAAGCTGGACAATGAATAAAGAAGATTGAAGAAGGATTGATGTCTTTGAATTGTGGTGTTGGTAAATAATACTGAAAATACCATGGGTTTCCAGAAGAATGAACAAATCTGTCTTGAAGAAGTACAGCCAGAATGCTCCTTATAAGCAAAAATGGCCAGACTTCATCTCACGTACATTGGTCATGTTGTCACAAGTTATTAATCCCTGAAAAAGGATATCATGCTTGGTGAAATAGAGGGTCAGTGAAAAAGGGGAAGACCCTCAGTGAGCTGGATTGACATAGTAGCTGCAACAATGAGCTCAAGCATAGCAAAGACTGTAAGGATTGCATAACATCAGGCAGTGCTTGGTTCTGTTGTACATGGAGTGACTTGGAGTCAGAGCCAACTCAATAGCACTTAACAGTATCAACATAACCATATATATACATCTATCTATCTGTCTATCTATCTATCTACATACACATATACACACACAGTAGCGTTGTTGTGTGCCATCAACTCATGTCAACCCCATGTGACAGAGTAGAACTGCCCTTAGAATTTCCTAAAGCTCTGGTAGCATAGTGCCTAAGGCACTTGAATGCTAACCAGAAGGCTGGTGGTTCAAACCTACCAGCCACTCCTCAGAAGGAAGATGGGGCATCTACTTCTGTAGTGATACTCCCTCGGAAACCCAAGGAGGTGTCGCTATGAGTCGGGTCTGACTCGATGGCACATAACAACAACAACAACAACAATGTTTATGGGAGCAGATTGTCAGCTCTGTTTCCCTAAGTATGTGTAGTGATTGGAGGATTTCAATTTCCTCCTGAGTTAACAACCAAGCACTTAACCACTCAGCCACCAGGCCTTTTTTTTTTTTCTCTCTCTCTGTATGTATGTATGTATGTATATGTAAAAAAAAAAAAAAAAACACTGCTGTCAAGTCAGACCTGACTCATAGCAACCCCTTCTTGGATTTCCAAGGTGGTATCAGTATGGAAGTAAATTGCCCAACCTTCCTTCCGAGAAGTGGCTGGTGGGTATGAACCACCAGCCTCCTGGTTAGCAGTCAAATGCCTTAGGCAGTGTGCCACCAGAGCTCCTATGTGTATGTATGTGCTATGTATATATAATTAAAATACAACTGAGTAACTTCACAGTATTCTTGTGAGTAGCTGGAACATAGAAAACGTTTCATGACAGGTCTGGATGCAGGCATTTGATGACTCCTGTATCATGGAAAGAGCTGATTCCCTTGTGACTTTCACCAAGTTTTCTTTCTCTAGGCTTTAGAATCAGTGATCCGAGTTCATATTCTGAATCCTCCACTATGTATATGTTTGACTTTGAGCAAGTCTCAGTTCCTTCATCTCTAAAATATAACTACTACTACTTTCTTCATACATTGTTATGAGGATGAAATGAATTAGTACAATTGTTATGTCAAAACAGTACTTGCCGAACAGTTACTCTTCTAATGTCATTATCTTCATCATCATCATTATTAGTTCTCACTGACAGTATCTTTCTATGTCCATGGTACACACTTCACCATTTTCCATATCCTCTACCTCATTTGGTGGCGTAGTGCCTAAAGCATTTGACTGCTAACCAGAAGGCTGGAGGTTCAAACTCAACAGCCACTTCTCAGAAGGAAGGTTGGACAATATACTTTGGTAGTGATACCACCTTGGAAACCCAAGGAAGGGTAGCTATGAGTCAGATCCGACTCGATGGCAATGAATTTGTTTGTTTGTTCTACCTCATTTAATCTTTATAATATCTCCCATCAGCAATGTTCACCAAGAAAAGTTTAAAATAAACAAAAACACTTTTTTTCTTCTCTTCATTCTTCCCAGTCCTCTTAATCTCAGTCTCTTGTGTCCTTCAATATCATGTTTGTGTGAATAATTTCTCCATTTGTTTTTCTAATAATGTCCTTTATCTTAATATCAACTCCCATTTAAAAACCAAACTCACTAAGATGGAGTTGATTCCAAATCTTAACGATCCTCACTGGGTTTCCAAGGTGGTAAATCTTTATGGGAGTAGATTGCCCCATCTTCTGAAGACTGGCTGGTAGGTTTGAACCACCAACCTTCTGGTTAGCAGTCAAATGCCTTAGGCGCCGCATCACTGTTATGAGCTATATCTTAGATATAATACAGAAACCTCAACCAAAATGTTACTGTGCACTCCCCATGAAGCAGGTCTATGCACTCAGAGGCCTTAATAATGGCACGATATTCCCAATCTTCCACTGTTCATGTAATTCTGGAAGAAGTATTTAACTTTTCCTCTTACATTGCAAGTTTGTGATACTTCACTTTACCCCCATTTGATACCTATGAATTTTCTCTGAATTGTTGATTGCAAATTATAATTTTGCTAATTATTCTAAGACATCTGACTGCTAACCAGAAGGCTGACATTTCAAACCCAGCAGCTACTCTTTGGAAGGAAGAGTGGGCAATCTACTTCCTAGTGATACTGTCTTGGAAACCCAAAGAGGGATCACTATGAGTCCAGCCTGACTCCACAGCAGTGAGGTTTTTTTTTTTAATATCATTAAGTGAAATGTTTAATAGTGGCTAAAAAACTATTCATATTTATAATTTATTCCAATGAAAGAAAATAAGTCATGTTTTTAATGTTCCCTGGTGTTTACCCTACTTAGACTTAATGAATATAAGTGCTAGAAGGAATTTAGGCTGTGTGTCATCTATTTTATATCTTTGAAGCACCAATCACTTATTTTCATGTTATGGATTCAAGAAAACCCCAAGACAAGACCCTTCCTTCAATCTTGTAATAGTTTACTAGCCAATGAATACTTGCAAGCAATTACATTACTATGGCAAATTTGAAAATGGAAAATTCTATGGAAGTATAACCACCACTCAACTGTCAGTTTGTCATACTGTCATGAGTTGTGTGTTGCTGTGAGGCTGGAGGCTATGCCAGAGGTATTTGAAATACCACCAGGGTCACCGAAGGTGGACAGATTTCAGCTGTGCTTCCAAACTAAGACAAACTTGGATGAAGGAAGTGAACATCCACTTCTCAAAGAATTGACCAGTGGAAACCTGATAGATAGCAGTGAAACACTGTCTGATATTGTACTAGAAAACTTTACAAATGGCCCTGAAACACTGTTCGATATAGTGCTGGAAGATGAGCCCCTCAGGTCAGAAGGCACTCAAAATATGACTGGGGAAGAACTGCTTCCTCAAAGTAGAGTTGACCTTAATGACGTGGATGGAGTAAAGCTTTTGGGACCTCCATGTGCTAAGGTGGCATGACTCAAAATGGGAAGATACAGCTGCAAACATCCATTAATAATCTGAACATGGAATGTGTGAAGTATAAATCTAAGAAAATTGGAAGTTGTCAAAAATGAAATGGAACACATAAATATTGATATCCTAGGCATTAGTGAGCTAAAATGGACTGGTTTTGGTCATTTTGAATCTGCCAAGCATATGATCTACTACACTGGGAATGACAAGTTGAAGAGGAATGGTGAGGCATTCATCATCACAAAGAATGTTTCAAGATCTATCCTGAATTGAACAGGTCATAAAAAAATTACCAACTAAAAGAAGTACTGGCCCAAATGGTCTCACTGGAGAATTCTACAAAACATTCAGAAAGGAACTGATACCAAACCTATTGAAACTATTCCAAAACATAGAAAAGGATGGAATCCTCCCTAACTCATTTTATGAAGCAAACATAACCTTGATACCAAAACCAGGCAAAGACATCACTCAAAAGGAAAACTACAGACCATTCATGAGGGATATTAGTCTGTAGTTTTCCTTTAGAGTGATGTCTTTGCCTGGTTTTGGTATCAAGGTTATGCATGCTTCATAAACTGAGTGAAATAAGTCAATCACAAAAGGACAAATATTGTATTAGTCCATTATTGTAAAAGTTAAGGAAAGGTTTATCTATAGAAGG
>NW_006921799.1:1093580-1116769 GCF_000298275.1 Orycteropus afer afer
ATGGCCCCTAGCTGCCCTTGAGATCTATAATTGAACCCACACCTGTGGTTTCCAGCCAAACAAAATACAGGCATATGAGTTAAACATTTGCCTCAAGTAGATACACTCCTTGGAGAGAACAATCATGGGAGAAAGAAGGGCTGCTTATGTACAGGGAGACAGCTCAGGGAGCAGGAGTGTATGGAGGGATGGACACTGGGAAGAGGTAACTATGGGAAGGAAGTGGGGAGGGGAGCTGTTGCATTGTGGTAAACTGTGGTCAATGACATGAGACCAAGTATATGTGAAATTCTGTATGGAAAGTGTATTTGCTCTGTAAATCTTCACCCAAATCACAATAAAAAAAAAAAAAAGATCTATCCTGAAGCATGATGCTATCATTGATAGGATAATAACCATACACCTCCAAGGAAGACCAGTTAATACTACTATTATTCAAACTTACACACCAACCACCAAAGCCAAAGATGAGGAAATTGAAGACTTTTACCAACTTCTGCAGTCAGAAATTGACCAAACATGCAATCAAGATGTGTTGATTATCATTGGTGATTGGGATGCAAAAGTTTGGAACAAAGAAGAATCACCAGTAGTTGGAAAATATGGCCTTAGTAATAGAAATGATGCTGGAGATCACATATATATTTTTTTAAGACCAATGACTTATTCTTTGCAAATACCTTTTTTCAGCAACATAAACAGTGGCTATACACATGTACTTTCCCAGATGGAGTATACAGGAATAAGATCAACTACATTTGTAGAAAAAGAAGATGGAGAAGCTCAATATCTTCGCCCAAAACAAGGCCAGGAGCTGGCTGTGGAACAGACCATCAACTGCTCACATGCAAGTTCAAGTTGAAGCTGAAGACAATTAAGAGAAATCTACAAGAGACAAATTATGACCTTGATTATAGTGTTAGACTGGGTTCTCTAGAGAAACAAAATCAGTAAAGCTTATATATAGAGAGAAAGATAAATTTATCTTAGGAAAATGGCTCACACACTTATAGAAGCTGGCAAGTCCCAAGTTCTTGGATCAAACGTCAAGGTAGAGGTTTTGCCTGACTCACACAGCAGGAGCTGAGGAGCTCAAGGTTGGCAGGTAGTATACTGGCTGTTGACTCCAATGAATGATGAATCCAACACCTCCAGGCCAAATGGTGGATTGTTCACTCATGGACAGTTGTAGGCAGTGCAACAGAATCCCAGTCCACAGAAGAATGTCTCTTTTTCCAAGATATCCATAAATATACTGGAAGCAGTCCACACTCCTAGGGAAACTCCCTTTCAATGGATTGGCTGCTCAAACCATATACATCCGATCCCATCATTGGAACAACCCACGTCACAATTGCTTAAACCACACAGAATTGTGGCCCAGCCAAGTTGACACACAACTCCAACTATCACAGTCCACCCCTTGTGAATTTGGCAGTTGTACACATCTTCTTAACCATATAATCTATAATTAAGGACAATTATAAAGTCATATTTGCTCCTAACATGATATGCTAACACGTGTACAACCAAAATGCATTAACCTTATTTACATTTCACAATTCATACCAGAAGGAAACAAAAATATTTGATGCACATACACAATGGAAAAATATAACAATCACAGTCCTCGTTTCTGTAGCTGGTCACATGGTTGTAGCTGATATTCAGAGCTTCCTTCTTCCACCACCCATTCTGTATTTCCCTTGCCCTCAGCAAGCATCTCAGCTGGCCGTGGTTCTTTGCCTGGTAGGGTGAGCCAAACCTTCATTCCTGAAGGGTCTGGGCTGTTAACAGTCATATCGGAATTGGGTTGCTGTAATTTTCCATTGACTTTAATCACAGGGCATGGTAGGACTAAGAGATGTCCTAAAGAATCTCCTGTATTCCAGACATAATCTTCTTTACTTCCATTATATAAAGCCAATCCAATTTCCCCTTGGTAATCAGGATCTATCATACTGGATAGTATAGTAATGCCCTTCTTTGTCTGTTGATCCAGAGCCATGAGGAAGCCAAAATGGCTGGGTGGCATTCTTAATTTCCAGTTCAATGCAATCTGTATTGTGTCTCCAGGTGGGAGTGTTTTCCACTTTGGGACTAAGATCTCCATACCCACAGAGCATAGCGTAACAGGGACAGGAAGTACAATTTTTTTTGAGTAGGTTACTAGGGGTTATAGTGAGTGGTACCACTCCAGTTCCACACCTTGGTTCCTGGACCCGTGAATCCTGGGTATTAGAGAAACAGACCATATACTGGATGCTGGTTTAGAGCATATACAGCTTCCTGGAGAACATTGCCCCAACCCTTCAAGGTATTGCCACCTAGCTGGTGTGGTAATTGTATTTTTGGTAGGCCATTCCATTGTTCTATCAAGCCAGCTGCTTCAGGATGATGGGAACATGGTAAGACCAGTGAATTCCATGAGCATAAGCCCTTTGCCACACTTCATTTGCTGTGAAGTGAGTCCTTCCATCAGAAGCAATGCTGTGTGAGATACCATGATGGTGGATAAGGCATTCTGTTAATCCATGGATGGTAGTTTGGGCAGAAGCATTGTGTACAGGGAAAGCAAATCCATATCCAGAATAAGTATCTATTCCAGTAAGAACAAAATAATGTCCTTTCATGATGGAAGTGGTCCAATGTAATCAACCTGCCACCAGGTTGCTGGATGATCACCCCAAGGAATGGTTCCATATTTCAGACTCACTGTTGGTCTCTGCTACTGGCAGATTGGGCACTCAGCAGTGGCAGTAGCCAAATCAGCCTTGGTAAGTGGGAGTCCATGTTACTGAGACCATGCATAACCTCCATCCCTGACACCATGGCCACTTTGTTCATGAGCCCATTTTGCAATAACAGGAGTAGCTGGGGAAAAAGGATGGCTGGTTTCCACTGAACGTGTCAGTCTATCTACCTGATTATTAAAGTCCTCCTCTGCTGAGTTCACATTTTGGTGGGAATTCACATGAGACATAAATATCTTTATTCCCTTGGCCCATTCAGAAAGATCTATCCACATACCTCTTCCCCACATATCCTTATCACCAATTTTCCAATCATGTTCCTTCCAAGTCCCAGACTATCCAGCCAAGCCATTAGCCACAACCCATGAATCCATATATAATCTCAAATCTGGCCATTTCTTATTCCATGTGAAGTGAACAGCCATATGCATGGCTCAAAGTTCTGCCCATTGGGAGGATTTCCCTTCATCACTGTCCTTCAAGGAAGTCCCAGAAAGGGGCTGCAGTGCTGCTTGCTATCCACTTTCTAGTGGTGCCTGCATATCATGCAGAACCATCTGTAAACCAGGCATGAGTTTTCTATTCCTCAGTCAATTGATTATAAGGAACTCCCCGTGAGGCCATAGGTGCAGACTGGGAGAGGGAAGGTAATGAGACTGGAGTGGAGACCATAGGCATTTGGACAATGTCCTCATGGAACTTACTTGTGCCTTCAGGTCTTACTCAAGCCCGATCTCTGATATACCACTTCTATTTAATGATAGAGTGCTGCTGCACATATACAACTTTATGACTTTAAGGGTCAGACGATACCCAGTTCATGATGGGCAGCTCAGGCCTCATGGTGACTTGGTGGCCCATGGTTAGGTGTTCGGTCTCTACTAAAGCCCAGTAACAAGCCAAAAGCTGTTTCTCAAAAGGAGCATAGTTATCTGCAGAGGATGGCAGGGCTTTGCTCCAAAATCTCAAGGGTCTGCATTGCGATTCACCAATAGAGACCAGCCAAAGACTCCAAACAGCATCTCTATCTACTACAGACACTTCAAGCATGATTGGATCAGCTGGATCATATGGCCCAAGTGGCAGAGCAGCCTGCACAGCAGCCTGAACCTGTTGCAGATCCTTCTGTTGTTCTGGGCCCCACTCAAAACTAGCAGCTTTCTGAGTTACTTGATAAATAGGCCGCAGCAACACACCCAAATGAGGGATATGTTGCCTCCAAAATCCAAGGAGGCCACTAGACATTGTTCCTCCTTTATAGTTGTGGGGGAAGCCAGATATAATAACTTATCTTTCACTTTAGTAGGGATATCTCAACATGCCCCACACCATTGGACACCTAGAAATTTCACTAAGGTGGAAGGTGCCTGAATTTTTGTTGCGTTAATTTCCCAACCTCTAACATGCAGATGTCTCACCAATAAGTCTAAAGTCATGGATACTTTTTCCTTAGTAAGTCCAGTCTGCATAATGTCATCAATATAATGGGCCAGTGTGATGTCTTGTGGAAGGAAAAGGCGATCAAGATCCCTACAGACTAAATTATGACATACTGCTGGGGAGTTGTTATACCGCTTATGTAACACTGTGCAAATATACTGTTGGCCTTGCCAGCTGAAGGAAAACTGCTTCTGATGCTTCTTTGAAATTGTTACTGAGAAAAAGACATTGGCCAGATCAATAGCTATATACCAAGTATCACAAGTTGTACTAATTTGCTCAAGCAATGAAACCACATCAGGAACAGCAGATGCAATTGGAGTCACCACCTGATTAAGTTCACAATAATCTACTGTCATTCTCCAAGGTCCATCTGTCTTTTGCACAGGCCAAATAGGTGAATTAAATGGGGATGTGGTGGGAATCACCACCCCTGCATCCCTCAAGTCCTTGATGGTGGCAGTAATCTCTGCAACTCCTTCAGGGATGCAGTATTGCTTTTGATTTACTATTTTTGTAGGTAGAGGCAGTTCTAATGGCTTCCACTTGGCTTTTACTACTATAATAGCCCTTACTCCTCATGTCAGGGACCCAATGTGGGAATTCTGCCAATTGCTGAGTATATCTATTCCAATTATGTATTCTGGAACTGGGGAAATCACTACAGGATGGGTTCGGGGACCCACTGGACCCACTGTGAGATGCACCTAAGTTAAGAATCCATCAATAACTTTACCTCCATATGTCCCCACTCTGACTGGTGGGCCACAATGACACTTCGTATCTCCTGGAATTAGTGTCACTTCAGAGCCAGTGTCCAGTAATCCCCGGAAAGTCTGATTATTTCCTTTTCCCCAATGAATGGTCACTCTCATGAAAGGCCTCAGATCCTTTTGGGGAAGTCTAGGAGAAAGATTGACATTATAAATTTTGGGCAATGTAGTGGGGTCTTTCCTCAAAGGGACACAGCCTCCCCTTCATTCAAGGGGTTGTGGGTCTGTAAACTGACTCAAGTCTGGGAATTGACCGAGAGGCCATGACTCTGTATTCTGGTGATTCAATCCAGGCTGCTGTTCACATGACCTAGAGTTCTTCTGTCTATACAGATCAAGTAAATATTTAGTAGGTTTGCCTTGTATTTCACTACTAGGAACACCATGCGAAAGTAGTCAATGCCATAACTCCACATGAGTCAGACTATTCTGATTACTGTTCCAACTCTGCTGTCCTTTATGGTAACCACACCCACCTTGCATTTGTCTATTAACTGCTGCCACTTGGCCCCTACTACCACGGGGTCCAACTAGCCCCATAGTAGTTAAGTGTCTTAGTCAATTTGGGCAGTTCCCACTGCCAAATCCGGCTTACATAAAATAGCAATCACAGCATTCTTCATGGATGCTGGAGCAACCTTCATAAATTTATTCCTCACAGTACTGGTGAAAGGCATGTGTTTTGGATTCTCCATTTCTGGCTCTAGGGGTCTAATCTGATAAATACATTCTAACAGATCAATTTCCCCTAAGCCTCTGGATACCTTCTTCTACATTATACCAAGGCAGATCTGGTACTTCAACTTGACTTAAGATAGGCCACCGCATAATTCATGTTTCAGTAAGCCAACCAAATAAACTATTAGATTCTTTCTTAACCTCTCAAGCTGAAACAGTGAATGAAGAATCCATATTTAGTGGGCCTAAATCAATAAACTCAGACTGATGCAATCTTACATTCCTTGCACCATTATCCCACACATTCACTAGCCATTCCCAATCATATTCTCCAGGTTTCTGTCTGTACATGTTAGCAAAATCAAGTAGGTCTTTTCAGGTGTAGCATACCATCTCCTCAGTCACACTTCGTATTTCACCTTTTGGGGCTCACTTGGACTTTAGTTATGGGTCTAGCAGCAACAATGGATGTTTGGGACAGTTTCTGAGAACATTCAGAAATTTCTTCCATGGCCTCAGGCTCAGGAAATGACCCAGCAGGAACAGTTGGGTTAATCCCATCAAACTGAGGTGGAGGGAACAGTGATCCATTCAGATGGGAGGGATTCAACAGAATTTACAGGCTCCATATCCTGATCTTCCTGACTATCTGCCCATATGTCCCCATTCCAGGTTCCAGGACCCATTTTTTTTTTTTCCCAACCAATGCCCTTACTTTAACTTCAGACACCATTCTGGGCTGGCAATTTAATTGGCATTGTAATTCAGCCACCCTTACAATAAGACTCTGGGTTTTTTTTTTTTTTTTTTTTTTTTTTTTGACAATATCAGCTCTCTTACTAGAAGAAATAAGGCTCTCTTTCAGAGTACAACTGGGAACATTGAGGTCTTCTATGTGGAACTTAAGCCATGACTCAGCAGCCCTGAGCTCATCTCGCTCTTTCACCACTTTGTCTAGTGTAAGTAGAACCAACCAACCAGCTTCCTTATACTCCTCATGATGACAAAATTGCAGAGAAGTATCAAAATATGCAATCAACCAGAGCCTCACTTCTAAAAAATACTTATTCTATTTGTGGTGCTATTTTGCATATGAATGTTGTCACCTTACACCACAGATTAGCAGAGCCTTCTTTATTAATGGAGGCAGGGTCATCAGTGCCTTTACAATTAATCAAATTGGAGAACCAATTTAGGAAGCCCATCCTTATGATTTTGTCTCTCTAGAACCACTCCCAGTACCAAATGTGTTAGACTAGATTCTCTAGAGAAACAAAGCCAGTAAAGCTTATAGAGAGAGAGAGAAAGAGAAATTTGTCTTAGGAAAATGGCTCACACACTTATAGAAGCTGGGAAGTCCCAAGTTCTTGGATCAAATAACAAGCTGGAGGCTTTTCCTGACTCACTCAGCTGCAGGGGCTTAGGAGCTCAAGGTTGGAAGGCAGTATACTGGCTGTTGATTCCAACAAATGATGAATCCAAGATCTCCAGGCTGAATGGTGGGTTGTTCACTCATGGATAGTTGTAGGCAGCACAACAGAATCCCAATCCACAGAAGAGTGTCTCTTTTCCCAGGATGTTTATAAATATACTGGAAGCAGGCCACACCCCTAGGGAAACTCCTCTTCCATAGATAGGCTGCTCAGAACCTATACATCTGGTCCTGTCATTGGAACAACTCATATCACAACTGCTTAAACCACACAGAATTATGGTCCACCCAAGTTGACACAGCTCCAACTATCACAATTATATCCCTCCTGAATTTAGAGACCATCTACAGAAAAGATTTGATGCACTGAACATCAATGACAGAAAACCAGACGAGCTGTTAGATGACATCAAAAACACCATACATTAAAAAAGCAAAAGGTCATTTAAAAGACAGGAAAGGAAGAAAAGACCAAAATGCATGTCAGAAGAGATTTTATCAAACTTGTTCTTGAATGGAGACTAGCTAAAGCAAATGGAAGATATGACAAGATAAAAGAGCTGAACAGAAGATTTCAAAGAACTGCTCAAGAAGTCAAAATCTATTATAATAAAATGTGAAAAGACCTGGAGTTAGAAAACCAAAGGGGGAAGAACATACTTGGCATTTCTCAAGCTGAAATAACTGATGAAAAAATTCAAGCCTCAAATTGCAATACTGAAAGATTCTATGGGCAATATATTGAATGATGCAGGAAATATCAAAAGAGGATGAAAGGAATACACAGAGTCACTTTCCCAAAAATAATTGGTTGATGTTCATTCATTTCAGGAGGTGGCATATGATCAAATTCCAATGATATTAAAGGAAGAAGTCCAAGCTGCACTGAATAAATTGGCAAAAAACAAGGCTCCAGGAAGTGATGGACTACCCACTGAGATGTTTTAACAAATGGATGCTGTGTTAGAGGCCCTCACTCATCTGTGCCAAGGAATTTGAAAGATAGCTACCTGGTCAGCTGACTGGAAGAGATCCATATTTGTACCCATTTCAAAGAAAGGTGATCCCACATAATGTGAAAATTATCGAACAATATCATTAATATCACACACAAGTAAAATCTTGCTGAAGATAACTCAAAAACAGTTGCAGCAGTATATTGACAGAGAACTTCCAGAAATGCAGGCAGATTCAGAAGAGGATGTGGAACGAGGGACATGATTACTGATGTCAGATGGATCTTGTCTGAAAGCAAATACAAGAAAGATATTTATTTGTGTTTTACTGACTATGCAAAAGCATTTGATTGTGTGGATGACAAATTATGGATAACTTTGAGCAGAATGGAAATTCCAGAACACTTAATTGTGCTTATGAGCTCTGGTAGCATAGTGCCTAAGGCACTTGACTGCTAACCAGAAGGCTGGCGGTTCAAACCCACCAGCCACTCCTCGGAAGGAAGGTTGGGCAATCCTACTTCCGTAGTGATACTGCCTCGAAAACCCAAGGAGGGGTCGCTATGAGTCGGGGCCGACTCGACGGCAAATAACAACAACAACAACAACAACATGAGTAACTTGTACATAGACCAGGAGGCTGTCATTTGAACAGAACAAGGGAATACTGAATGTTTTAAATCAGGAAGGGAGAGTGTCAGGGTTGTATTCTTTCCCCATGCTTATTCAATCTGTATGCTGTGCAAATAATCTGAGAAGCAGGACTATATGAAGAAGAGCATGGTATCAGAATTAGAAGAAAACTCATTAACAACCTGTGACATGCAGATGACACATCCATGCTGGCTGAAAGTGAAGATGACTTGAAGCACTTACTGAAGAAGACTAAAGTCTACAGTCTACAGTATGGATTACTTCTCAACATAAAGAAAATCAAAATCCTCACAACTGGACCAATAAGCAGCATCATGATAAGTGGAGAAAATATTGAAGTTGTCAAAGATTTCATATTACCTGGTTCTATAATCAACACCAATGGAAGCGGCGGTCAAGACACCAGATGATGTATTGCACTGGGTAAATCTGTTGCAAAAGACCTTTTTCAAGTGCTGAAGAGCAAAGATGTATCTTTGAAGACTAAGGTGAGCCCAACTCAAATCATGATATTTTTGGTAGCCTCATATGCATGTGAAAGATGAACAAGGAATAAGGAAGACAGAAGAAGAGTTGAAGCTTTTGAGTTGTGGTGTTGCTGAATACTGAAAGTATCATGGACTACCAGATGAAGTAGCAAATCTGTCCTGGAAAAAGTGCAGTCAGAATGCTCCTTGGAAGTGAGAATGGTCAGACTTTGTCTCACTTACTTTGGTCATGTTGTCCAACAGTACCATTCCTTGGAGAAGGATATCATGCTTGCTAAAGTGGAGGGTCAACAAAAATTGGAAGGCCCTCAACAAGATGACACAATGGCTGCAAAGATGGGCTTGGGTATAGCAGGCATTGTGAAGCTGGCACAGACCATGCAGTGTTTAGTTCTGTTGTACATAGAGTTGCTATGGGTCAGAGATGACTCTATGGCACCTAACAACAACATGGAAGTATAAAGTGAACAGATTATAGGAATCTTAATTAAACACCTCAAAATTATTCAGATATTTTCAAATTGGGCAAACTGTAAGATATTGGGCTGATAACTCAGGAGAAGCATAATTTTCTTATCTTCTCCCTCTGGTCAGTTAGTTTATCCATCAGACAAATTGTCCATGTGGTTCACTGAGGCAGCTGGTGCTTATCCACATGAAGTTAAAACTGTCCTTACCAGCTAAATGTGAGTAGTTACACAGTGGTTTAAATTCTCTCTCCCTAAGCTTGAACCTTTCTGTGCATGCACCGTTGTTTTCTGTTCTTATGGAGTACTTAACTAAGCAAGATTGGTCTCCTTTGCTAAAGGTGCTCACTGCATATTTTGAAGGATAGTTGTGGTTTAAATTGCCATGTGTTAAAAATAGTGTCTGTATCATTCAGCTCCAAATCACTCATTACATTTGAACATCTATTTTTTTTAATCCTTCAAACAGTGCATTTTATAAACAAATTTAAATAACTCCATTGTCCCACAAACCAACTGTACTATATAGAACCACAGGTAATTGAGTAGGTGGGTTATTCTTAATAAGAAGCAGGTGGTTCATTTTGTATGAGTATTACATTAACTTAGTGTTTTTCATAAGGTTCTTGCCATTTATGATATGTTTCTTTTGCATAATGAAAAAACAATTCAGACATCATCATGCCCCATGTTACAGACATATCATCATACTTACTGCCCATATTTTGATCCTTTAGTGTAAAGTTAACCTATACTATAAATTTCTATACTGTACAGAATAGATCTGGTTCCAATGTGCATAGGGATGCTATGCACACTAGAAAGCTTATATCCTGTTATTTCAGAATATCTGTTCAAATATTCCACTGGCATTGAAGCTTAACATTGCTACTTTACTCCATTTTGCAATCCAGCAAAATTCATTCATATTTCAAAGTCTTAGAATCTACAATAGCATATTTCTAAATTATTACACTGTCAATGCCCTAGTTGCTATAATCACCATTGAAAAACACTTGAGTGCCATAACATGGCAACTGTATGTCAGTTTCCTTTGCCCTACTCTCACCATCATAGCACAATGGTCATATTTGTTGTTGTTATGTGCCATCGAGTCGGACCTGACTTAAAGCAACCCCTCCTTGGGTTTCTGAGACAGTGTCACTATGTGATTGCCCAACCTTCCTTCTAAGGAGTGGCTGGTGGATTTGAACCACCAGCCTTCTGGTTAGCAGTCCAGTGCCTTAGGCGCTATGCTACCAGAGCTCCATCCTATATTTAGTATGAGGGCAGTGGTAGTTCAACAGTAAAATGCCCATCTTCCATGCAGGTAACCTGGGTTCAGTTCCAAGCCAATGCATCTCCTTTACACCTACCACCTGTCTGTCAGTGAGGATTTGCATTATGCAGAACAGGTTACAGCAGAGTTTCCAGAATGAGATAGACAAGGAAGAAAGACATGGTAATCTATCGTTAGCCAACAAAAACAGATCACAACAGTATTATTTTGAATGATTACGGGGATGGTCCCAACTGGACAACATTTAGTTCTTGGGAGTGGTCAAGAGTTAGGGGTCAACTTGAGGGCAGATAACAAACAACAATAACAACAAAACTATATTGAATGTAGTAGAGTTTTAATTGAAATTCACAAAATCCTCTCATATCCACTAATAATAGAAGATTACGTTTAAAATTTGTGTAGGATCTGTGATGTACAGCAATGCTGATATTCCATACCAATCACATCAACTTCTCCAGAAGAGGAAGTATGGCAGCCCAGCTACTCTATGCCAAGAACTACACAAACAGCATCTCCCATTATGCTTAAGTAGTGAAGTGGAAGTTTCAGAAAGCTCTTGCACCACCAGTCACAGAAGAGATGTATCTGTGCCACTGGAAATGAGTTAGCATTTGAAGATGGTTTAAAGCTCATATCATTCATAATTCTCTATAAATGCTTGCTCTCAAATCATAAGTTTTGCTTTAGTATGTTGATAATTCTAACCATTTATAGTCATCAGAATTTAAGGCTCAATAAAATTTCAGACCTTTTGCAAAAGAGTGTTAATAGTTTTTAAAAGAATAATTCTGGGACATTTCCCAGATCAGCATCTGGCTTTTTCATAGTTCCCTAAGGAAAGGACTTGCAAGGGAAGCCAGTGGAATAATTGCATTTATTAACAGGTTTCATGTGTGATTTTTTTTTTACACGTCTCTATGTAGCCCACACATTCTCAGGTACCAACTGGTTCTGTTTTCTTTTATTTTTCTTTTACTACCTGACTTGAATGATAATAACTAGCAATGCACCCCTCCCATACATACACACATACTCACACACTCACACACACTTCAGTGAGTATTCAGTAAGATTTTGTTCCATAATGAGTATCTGTAGTTTGTTGGGTGGAACACATTTTTCCAATACATAAATTCTTCCTTTGTACTGTAATTATTTTCAGGAACTGTCACTAGTTGCTCTAATTTGAAGTTGAGAAACAATTAGTAGACAGAACTTGGGGTACAGTTACAGAGTCCAGACATGGAAGTAAAATAATAATAGGTCTCTATCTCCACTGAGGCAGCAAAAGGAGACAATGTGACCATGAAATTGATTATAAACTTTGGGGCGATATGCTGTTTCACTAGGGAGAGGCTTTGTCATATTCTTTAGATTCTCAATGAAATCCACTGAAATTCATTATTGAATTTTAGAAAATATAACAAGACCATAGATGCTGTTGAGTTTTTAAAATCTGAGTGATAGTAATATGCATTATTTGTTTTAATTTATGTTTATTAAGTAGTAGGGTAGCTGATATATGAGTTAAATAATATCTCAGGAAAAAAAATGTACCATAATAAAGGATGCGTATGTGGACATAGACAAATAAAATACCAGGCATGACAATATAAGTAATATAAGTGGGGCTGAAAAGCTCTCCTGGAATTCTAAGAGTGTTAGATTGTAATCAGAAAGAGTAGGAAAAAAATCCATGAAGAAGATATATATAAGCAGAATTTTGAATGACGAATGAATTTCAGTAAGTGGAAATGATGAGAAAATGTAATCCAGTTAAAAGAAATAGCATTCATACAAATCATCAAAACAAAAAAAAATAAATAAATAAAAGAAGAAGAAGAAGAAGAAAGAAAGAAAAAATAGCATTAGGCAAGCTTTAGTATCATGGAGGGAGTTCTGGTGGCATAGTGCTTAAGGCAATTGACTGGTAACCAGAAGGTTGGCAGTTCAAACCCACTAGCTACTACTCAGAAGGAAGATTGGGCAATCTACTTCCATAGATCTACTGCCTCAGAAACCCAAAGAGGGGTCACTATGAGTTGAATCAACTGATAGCAGTGAGTTTGGTTCAGTTTAGTATCATAGACCTCCATCCGTCTACCAATTTGTCTTATAGTTTAAGTGTTACTAGAACCTATATGATTGGTATTTCAAATACCAACAGGGTCATTCATGGTACACAATTTTCAGTGGAGCTTCTAGATTAATGCAGACTAGAAAGAAAGACCTGGTGATCTATTTCCAAAATCAGTCAAAGCTCTATAGATCACACAGAATATAGTCAATATAGGCTAGAAGATGAATTCCTTAGGATAAAAGGCACTATATAATAGGTACAACAATGAATTAAAATATATCTATGATCATAAGCATGATGTGGTACCAGACAACATTTCATTCTAGGTGTGCCTGACCCAAGCCTTGATATTTTCAATCGCCTCATATGCATGGACAATAAATAAGGAAGACCAAAGAAGAATGGATGCATTTTAATTGTGGTGTTGACAAAGAATATTGAACATACTATGGACTGTCAGAGGAACAAACAAATCTGTCTTGGATGAAGTACAGCCAGAATGTTCCTTAGAAGTGAGAATGGAGACACTTCGCCTCTCATAATTTGGTCATGTTGTCAGGAGAGACCAGTCCCTGGAGGAGGATAGTATGGTTGGTAAAGTAGAGGGTCAGGAGAAAAGAGGAAGACCTTCAATGAGATGGATTGACACAGTGGCTGCCACAGTGGGCTCAACCATAGCAATGACTGTGAGGACGGCCCAGGACTGGGCAGTATGTCCTTTTCTGTGCATGAGGTTGCTATGAGTCCTCACCAACTGGACAGCAACTAACAACAACAACATCATGACTTGGAGCCAAGTCGATGGCAACCAACAACAAAGTATCATGTAAATAAAAAGAAAAAAAGTAAATGAGTTGTTTTGTCTCATTGGCGTATAAAGGGAACTTGGAATATAAAATGCATAAGGGAGTTTGGGGGTAAACTTTGTTTAAAGAAAAGAGGAAAATGTGATAGTCGACCAGCAAACTGTATAAATAGCACATATAAGCCACTGGAGGGTAAGTGAGAAGCAAAAATACATATTTAAGTTAAAATATAAACTAAATGAAGAGCTCTGGTGGCAGAGTGCCTAAGGTATTTGATAACCGGAAGGCTGGTGGTTAAAACCCACCAGACACTCCTCAGAAGGAAGGTTGGGCAATCTACTTCTGCAGTGATACTGCCTCGGAACCCAAGGAGGAGTCGCTATGTGTTGGATCCGACGACATGGCAGTGCAGTACGTTGGGTTGTTGCCTTATAAACTAAATGATTGCTAAACTATAAGGATTTTAAGTAGTATTATTTAATAACTATCAGGGTAACAAATGAGATACATTTGTTTTACTACGTGTAGCGATACTTTTTCAGATAGAAATTTCAAGATGTGATCTTGGAGAGAATTAATTACTTTGTATGGAGCTCTGGTAGCATAGTGCCTAAGGCACTTGACTGCTAACCAGAAGGCTGGCGGTTCAAACCCACCAGCCACTCCTCGGAAGGAAGGTTGGGCAATCCTACTTCCGTAGTGATACTGCCTCGGAAACCCAAGGAGGGGTCGCTATGAGTCGGGGCCGACTCCACGGCACATAACAACAACATAACAACATGATGAAATAGATAAAAATGCAAAGTTTCCAGGAAAAAAAGTTCCAAAAAAAGATTCTAAGGCATAAGTGAGATTAGGTACCATATGGAAAAAAGTCAAAGGAAGAAAAAAAAAAAATTTGGTTGAACAAAACTAGAGACTTAGCTAAGAAGGGAAAAAAAAAAAAGAGAGAGAGAGAGAGACCTCTAATAAGACATTTTTTGGTTGTTTTTTGAAAGCCTTGTGTATATCCCTTTTCCCATCTCTCCTATATATAGTACATTCTATAATAGATACACCAAAGGGAAAAAAAAAAGAAAAAAAAAAACCTTACTGCCATCAAATCAATTCCGACTCAGAGATTCTCATTGGGTTTCTGAGGTGGTAAATCTTTACGGAAGTAGATTGCCCCATCCTCTTTCCACAGAGAAGATGATGGGTTTGAACGCCAGCCTTTTGGTTAGCAGTCTAATGCTTTAGGCACTGTGCCACCAGAACTCCTTATAACAGATATAGAGGAGCACTGACTTCTGTATCCACAGGGTAGAACTCCTAACAGAATGCCTGGAAGCTGGAGGACATGACAATCAAATGATTTACGTTGCTTCCTGGAAGAGGCCCTCAACCTTCAGGGAAAGGAGTCTGGATTTTATTTTGCAGGTAATACGGAGTCATTGATCTTTTGTTTGCTTTCCTTGTTTGCTTCAACCAGATCTATATTTTAGAAATATACCTCTGACAGAAATGTATATCTTGGAACGAGAGAGATTGAGGAGGAGAGAGACAAATTATGTGACTATTGAATACAATCTGATTCTTTTAAATTGATAAATTCCATGGGAGTGAAAGTGAAAATGGAGAGAGGATTTTGACAGGTGTTGGCAGATAAAGTCAGAAGGAATTGGTACACCAATAAATAGGAATAATAGATTAGTTATAATAAAATAATAATAGATAATTATAATAAAACTATTTTAGAAATAATTACTCTCATTAATTAGGTTACGAAATAATATTTTCAGCATAAGAGATAATAATTTTCAGCATGAGAGATAATAAGTTTTAAAAATAAAACCAAATAAATTAAGTAAAAACCATGTTAAGGTAAACATAAAGCCATGATTTTTTCTCATAAATATATGCATATTTAGCTTTGCTCTCTGAAAATGTCTCAAAGTAATGGCAGCTGATAGCAATAAGCGTTCCATCTATTTGACAATTGTCTTTTAGGACCATTTTCATGCCGATAGGTAACAGGATCCAGCTTGAAGGGGTTTCCACTGGCCCAATAGGTGACCATTTTGCAGTATCAGCCAAATGCAGAATGAGGCATTCTGCAAGATACATACACATTTTCTCCAATGAATCAATGGTATGCAAAAAGAAGAGGAAGAAGGAGGAGAAGGAAAAGGAGGAGAAGAAGAAGGAGGAGGAAGAAAAAGGGATGTCATTGTAGAATAAAAAACTCTTAAAAGAAACATAATCACTAAATGAAGTGTATAGGCCTTGTTTTGATCTCATTAGAATAACCCAGGTGTTCAAAGTCATTTTAAATACCATCAGGTAAATATTGGATGATATTAAGAATCTGCTCTTACTTGTATTAGGTGTACTTGTTGTATGATGGGAAAGAAAGGAAAACTGATAAAACCTCTCAGGAAAATAGGAACAGAAGAGACATTCCTCAACATAATAAAGGGCATATATGCAAAACCAACAGCCAACATTATTCTCAAGGGAGAGAGACTGAAACCATTCCCCTTGCAAACAGGAACTAGATAAAGATGCCTTCTATCGCCACTTCTATTCAACATTGCATTGGAAGTCCTAACCAGAGCAATAAGCCAAGAAAGGGAAATCAAAGGCATGCAAATTGGTAAGGAAGAAGTAAAACTGTCCCTATTTGATGATGATATGATCCTATATCTAGAAAACCCAAGAGATTCACTGAAAAATCTACTGGAACTAATTGAAATATTCTTTTTCATCAGTGAAGGAAAACTGTCATTATTATATTAAAATATATTCTGAAAACTTATTTGCTTGTTTTCTCATGAAATAGTCTGGAATTGCCTTAAAATACTACAGCAAATAAAGGGAAACAAAATGTGTGTGAAGGTAAATTGCCTATAGAGAGGGGAAATAAAATGAACTCAGAAAGTGTTGAAAATTGTTGAAGTTGGGTGATATGTATACACAGTTGACTAAACTCTTTTCTCTATCTTTGTGCATATTTGAAAATTTCCAAAAAAAAAAAAAAGTATGCTCAAAGGAAAGATTACTTCTGAGTTTTAGCTACAAGGCTGACAATTCCAGTAATCACATAGCTGGTCTCCTTCCATCATGCATAAAACCCAATTGCCTTAGAGTTGATCTTGATATCTGGTGACTCCATGGGTGTTACAATAGAACTGTGCTCCACAGGGTTTTCAATGGCTGATTTTTTGGTTGGAGATCGCCCAGTCTTTCTTCCATACTGGGTGGACTTGAAACTCCAGCTTTTGGTTGGCAGCCAAGCACGATAACCATTAAGACCACCCAAGAACTCCACCTCATGTATGTCCCCATTCAATCCATCCCCCAAACTGACTGTCATTATGTTCTTTGTTTATGATCATGTGACTTCTGGGCTTCCATAAACTCAATGGTTGCATATCACTCATCAGATTAAACATAAACTCATAAAACAAAACAAAACTCTACTGCCATTGAATTAATTCTGACTCATAGCAACTCTACGGGGCAGAGTAGAACTTCCCCATAGGGTTTCCAAGCCTACAATCTTCATGGAATAAGACTGCCTCATCTTCTCCCATGGAATGGCTGGAGGGTTTGAACCACCGACTTTTTGCTTAGCAGCTGAATGTTTAATTATGCCATCATTGGGGCTTCTGTAAACTCATACAAAATAATCAAACAACAGCAACAAAAAATCCACTGCCATGGAGTCAATTCCGATTTTCAGTGACCCCCATTGGGTTTCCAAGGCTGTGAGTTCTAATAGAAGTAGCTGATCTTCTGGTTATTAGCCAAATGCCTTACCAACTACTCCACTGGAGCTCATTGTTGTTGTTGTTGTTAGGTACCAATGAGTTGGCTCTAACTCATAGCAACACTATGTACAACAGAACAAAACACTACCTGGTACAGTGCCGTCCTCACAATCCTTGATATACTTGAACCCATAGTTGCTGCCAAAGTGTCAATCTTTGCTGACCCTCCACTTTACCAAGCATAATATCCTCCAGGGAATGGTCCCTTCTGATAGCATTACCAAAGTAGGTGAGACAAAGTCTGGCCATTCTTGCTTCCATGGAGCATTCTGGCTACAGTTCTTCCAGGACAGATTTGATAATTTCTCTGGCACTCTATGGTACTTTCAGTACTCTTCACCAACACCACAATTCAAAAGCATCCACTCTTCTTTGATCTTCCTTATTTGTTGTACAGCTATGGAAGGCTATGGAAAATACCATGGCTTGGGTTAGGGGCACCTTAGTAATGCCTAATGCACGTGACTGCTAACCAGAAGACTGGCAGTTGAAACCCACTTGCGATTCCTCGAAAGGAAGGTTGTGCAATCTACTTCCATAGTGATACTGCCTTGGAAACCCAAGGAGGGGTCGCTGTGAGTCAGGTCCAATTCAATGGCAAATAGCAACAACAACAACAACCTTCAAAGAGATATTGTTGCTCTTCAGCACTTTAAAAAAGTCTTTTACAGCAGATTTGCCCAGTGCGATATGGCATCTGATTTCTTGACTGCTTCTTCTGTTGGTGTTGATTTGGATCCAAGTAACATGAAGTCTTTGACAACTTCAATCTTTTTTCCATTTATCGTCATGCTGCTCATTGGTCCAGTTGTGAGGATTTCTGTTTTCTTTATGTTGAGTTGCAATCATACTGCAGACTGTAGTCTTTAATCTTAGTAAGTGTTTCAAGTCATCCTCACTTTCAGCAAGCAAAGTTGTGTCATCTGTGTATCACAAGTTGTTAATGAGTCTTCCCCCAGTCTTGGTGCCAGGTTCTTCTTTGTATTGTCCAGTTTCTCAGATTATTTGCTTAGCATACAAATTGAGTAAGTATGGTGAAAAGATACAACCTGACTCACACTCATCCTAATTTTAAACCCTTGTTCTATTTGAATGACAAACTCCTGGTGTACATACACGTTCCTCATGAGCACGATTAAGTGTTCTGGAATTCCCATTTTTTGCAATGTTATTCATAATTTATTGTGATCCATACGGTTGAGTGCTTTTTCATATAGTCAATAAAACATAAGTAAACATTTTTCCGAAAGTAAACATCTTTTTCTTCCTACAGAGCCAAGATCCATCTGATATCAGCAATGATATCCCATATCCATATCCTCTTCTGAATCCAGCTTCTATTTCTAGAAGTTCCCTGTCAATATACTGCTGCAACCATTTTTGAATTTTCTTCAGCAAAATTTTACTTACATGTGATATTAATGATATTGTTCAATAATTTTGACATTCTGTTGGATCACCTTTCTTTCAAATGGGTACAAATATGGACCTCTTCAAGAGAGCTGGTCAGTTAGAAATCTTCCAAATTTTTTGGCACAGACAAGTAAATGACTCCAGCATGGCATCTGTTTGTTGAAATTCCTCAATGGGTATTTGGGTAATTTCTTGAATCTTGTTTTTTGCCAATTCTTTCAGTTTAGCTTGGGCTTCTTCCTTCAATACCATTGGTTCTTGATAATATGACACCTCCTGAAATAGAAGACCATTGACCAGTTCCATTTTGTATGGTTACTTTGTATTTCTTCTATCTTCTTTAATGCCTCTTTCATCTTCCAGCATTTTGCCGATAGAATCTTTATGTATAGTGCTCTGGTCACCTAATACCACTCTGAAAAGAATATACCACAAATGGGATGGCCTTAAAAAACAGGAGTTTATTCTCTTACAGTTTGGGGGCTTTAAGTCCAAGTTCAAAGTGCCAGGCTAGGGGCTGTTTGAAAAACCCTTGACCTTGGACTTCAGCTCTGCCTCTTGCTCCTGGTCCACTGATGCTAGAAGCATCTCTTCACTCAGGCAGCTACTGGCTGCTGAGGCTAACAAGCCCAAGGTCAACAAATAAAATGGCAGAGTCTGGATGTTACTAAACCACATGGCAGGCCATTAATTCAAGTCCATTGTAAGTCCCAAGGTTGACAGAGCATGGCAGGCTACTGAACAATGACATGGCTACATGCAGGGTCCAAGCATGCTATAAGCTAGCCACCATTCCCCAAGGATTCTGTGTATATACAGGAAGCAGACCACATCCCCTAAGGCAGCTTACTCAGCTGCTCACAGTAGATTCTACCATGGAGTTGATTAACAGTCTCATCATGGGGAATATCACATCCAGCTGCCCAGCCACTGAACTTGGCCCAGCCAAGTTGACAAACAAACTGAACTACCACATTCAGTAACTCAATGTTTGAATTTTTTCTTCAGTTCTTTCATCTTGAGAAATGCCTAGCGTGTTCTTCCCTTTTGGGTTTCTAACTCCAAGTCTTTGCACATGTCATAATAATAAATGACTTTATATTCTCAAGCTATTCTTTGAAGTCTTCTGTTCAACTGTTTTATCTTGTCATTTTTCCATTTGCTTTAGCTATTCTATGCTCAAGAACAAGTTTCAGAGTCTCTTCTGACATCCATTTTGGTCTTTTCTTCCTTTCCTGCTTTTTTTTTTAAATTTATTGTGATCTGGGTGAAAGTTTACAGAGTAAGTTCACTTTCCATACAGCAGCTCACATACACTTTGTTTCATGACATTGACTACAGTTTCTCACAGTGCAACAGTTCCCCTCCCACTTCCTCCCCACAGTTACCTCTTTCTTGTGTCCTTCCTTCCCATGCTCTCTTGCCCCCCAAGCTGTCTCCTTGTACATACACAGCCTTTCTGTTCTCCCATGACATATCTCCAAGTATCTAGGAGATTTACATTAGGTATCTACCTAATGTAAAAGTTCAGCTCATATGCCTATCTTCCAGCCACCTGAGTGAGTTCAATTCCAGAACTGAATGGCAGCTAGGGGCCATAGCCTCAGTGGTTCCATCAGGCTCTATGAGACTAATAAACCTGGTCCTTTTTTTTTTTTTTATGATTTTGAGTTTTGTTCCACATTGTTCTCCCACTCTATCCAAGATCTCCTACATAGATCCCCCTTTGAGTGGTTGACAGTGGTAGCTGGGCACCTTCTAGTTCTTCTGGTCTCATAATCATATAGGCTGAGTATTGCATGGTATACCAGTCACTTAGACTAATTGTTTCCATATGTCTTTGGTTTTCTTCATTCTTCTTTGCTCTGGACAAGGAGAGACCCATCATCTAAATGGCTGCTTACAAGCTTTTAGCATCCCAGTCACTACTCACCAAAGTAGGATGTGGAACAATGTTTTGGGTAGTATGTTATATCAATTGAGCTTGATGTCCCATGTGACTATGGTCCCAAGCCCACAGGTCCAACTACTTGCTTCCTCTGGGTAGTTGGCTGTGTCCAAGAAGTGATTACAACCTTGTCTCCGTCAGGTCTACTATATACCTGGGAATTCTTACAGAATATACAAGTACACTAATAGAAACATTGTTTACCAACACTATACGTGGTCTTGGGCACATTCCACCCTGTATAGACACACCTAATAGTTCAGCCTCTCCACACCCATCTATCCACCTGTAGATCAATGTTTGTCTTCACTGACAATGCAGGACTGTATGTGCAAAAGGGTTCATCCTTGTTGTCTGTACCTCCCATGTATCTCTCTAAGTCTTCCTCTTCCTCAATGCCACCATGTTGATCACTCACGTTTGGTACATTGCCCTTCTATTCACCCAAATCAATATTTGTCTCTACCTATCTAATAGCATTCCCTCCTCTCCCCTCCCACTCCCTGGTAACCAACTGGTGAAGGGGCAAGGAGGCCACATTTTCTGACCTCCTCTAACTGCACAAGAGAAAAACAGAATCACCATCAACAGCCCAAGGCTATTCCTGTGAGGCCAGACATGCTGCCTCCCTCCAGCCCTTTCATCAAACTTGACACCAACCGTTCCTCCTGCAGAGCTCACCACCTTTCTGCTGGATTCTATAATTCCCTGTAGTAGCCACAAAGAACTCACAGATTATGGGGTTTATTAGGGAAGTACCAGGCTACAATTCAAGTTCAGGAAAAATGCTCAGTCTCTCAGCAAACAGTCTCTCACAGTCTCTCTCCCAGTAATGTGTGTCCCTCAGTGTCTCACTCAGCAATGTGTGTCTCTTGCATCTCTTTCCCAGCAGCATGTGTCTCTCAGGAGCGCATGTCTCTTTCAGCAGCGTGTTCTTCTGAGCCAGCAATCAGAGAGACTTCTGCCTCTAAGAGGCCTCCTTTTGAGTCTGGCAGAGTGGCCAAATTAGCCAATCATAACATCAGAATTCTTAGCAGGTGAGAGAGAGCAAACTTCCCAGAACATTACTTTGTGCTGCTCCCAACAGAAATACCCAGGTGGATGATTTTAACAATCAGGAGCTACTCAGTTTCTCACAGCAAATTCCACCATGGAGTTTACAAAGACTTATGGCTAGAAAAGCCATACCAGGTAATTTACTACAGCCCACCAACAAAGAAAATTTCCTTCCATATATAAACTTTTCCTTAACTTTATACAATAATGGACTAATACAATATATGTCCTTCTGTGAGTAACTTAATTTCACTCAGCATAATGTCCTCCAAGTTCATCCACGTTATGCAGTGTTTTGCCAATTATATGTTATTCTTTATGGTTGCATAGTATTTCCTTGTTGGATAGTTTGGTTATCCATTCTTCTGTTCATGTGCACCTAGGTTGTTTCCATCTTTTGGCTATTATAAATAGTGCTGCAATGAACATGGGTGTACATATATCTCTTCTTGTCCTGGCTCTCACTTCTTTAGGATATATACCTTGTAATGGAATTGCTAGGTCAAATAGTATTTCTAATTCCAACATTTTAAGGAATCACCATACTGCTTTCTGCAGTAGTTGTATCATTTGACAGTTCCACCAGCAGTGTATGAGAATCCCAATCTCTCCACATGCTCACCAGCATTTGTTATTTTCCGTCTTGTTGAACTTTGCTACTAGTGCTGGGGCAAGATGATATCTCATTTTTGTTTTGATTTACATCTCTCTAATTGCTAATGATCATGAGCAATTCTTCATATATCTTTTGGCCACCTCAACATCCTCTTTGGTGAAGAGTCTATTCGTGTCTTCTGCCCATTTTTAATTGGATTATTTGTCTTTTTGCTGTTGATGTGTTGAAGTTTTCTCCAAATTCCAGAGATAATTCCTTTGTTAGGTATATCATTACTGAATATTTTTTTCCCAATCTGTATGTTCTCTTTTGACTCTTTTGGAGAAGTCTTCGGAAGCACATAGAAATTTAATTTTGAGAAGATCCTATTCATCTAGTTAATCTTCTGCTGTTTGTGCATTTTGAGTTATGCTTGATAGTCTAGATATGCCATATATTGTTGTTGTTGTTGTTATGTGCTGTCAAGTTGGACCCAACTCATAGCAACCCCTCCTTGTGTTTCCAAGGCAGTATC
>NW_006921799.1:1120034-1139699 GCF_000298275.1 Orycteropus afer afer
GAAATTAATATTGCCATTCCTGCTTTTTTTAGTTGCTATTTGCTTGATATCTTTTTCCAACCTTTGATTTTTAGTCTATTTTTGTCTTTGTCTCTAAGGTGTGTCTCTTGTAGACAACATATTGATGGGTTATGTTTTCTTATCCAGTCTGCAACTCTCTGTCTCTTGAGTGGTGCATTTGATCCATTGACATTTACTGTAATTATTAACAAGTATGTATTGGTTGCTGTTATTTTGTTATGTGCTTTTTTGTGATGTTCCTGGTTTCTTTGTTCCATATAAATTTTTGTGCTGAGCTCATTATGTTTATGAATCGTGTTATTTCCTTTGTTGCTATTGTTTTAGTATTTGATAAATATTTATTCTTTTCCTCTTTTTTATAGTGATGTGAAAGTTTATCATTTTACTTTGAAGTAACCCTGTGATTTACAATTAATTGTCTCCCAGAGTTTAGAACAGATCATTCTATCTTGCAACTCCCTTGACTTCCTCACCATTTAGAAGTTCTGTAACTACACCATTATTTCCCTCTTTTGGTTTGTAATTGTCCTCATTTACTAATTGATGTCTCTTGTTCCCTGTTTATAATCCTTTAAGTTTATTTTACTTTGGATACTTCCATAGCTATATTAGTTACTGGGCTAGGTCATCATGTGTATTAATGGTCTGTTGTTGTTTTCTATTACTGGTTCTCTGTTCAAAGGACTCCCGTTAGTATCTTTTATAAGGTTAGTCTGGTTTTAATAAATTCCCTTAATTTCTGCTTCTCTGAAAATCTCCTGATTTCACCATCATATTTGAAGGACAATTTTAGTGGGTATATAATTCTTGGTTGGAAATTTTTCTTTTTCAGGGTTTTATATATACCATCTCATTGCCTTCTCACTTGCATGGTTCCTGCTGAGAAATCAGAGCTTATTCTTATTGGTTGACCTTTGTAGGTAACTTTTTGTTTTTCCCATGATGTTTTCAGGATTCTTTCTTTGTCTTTGGTTTTGGTGAGTTTGATGATGGTATGTCTTAATGATTTTCTTTTGGGGTGTATTCTGTTTGGGGTTAGTTGGACTTCATGAATGGATATATTGACATCTTTCATCATATCAGGGAACTTCTCTTTCAACAACTCTTGGAAAATTTTCTCAGTGATTTTCTTTTTCTCTCCCTGTTCTGAAATTCTGATTAGACATAGGTTATTGCTTTTGATGGTATCCCACATGAACCTTAGGCTTTCTTAATTTTCTGTGGATCTTTTTTCTGATTGATCCCTTTCCAAAGAAGTATTCAGGTGTTTGTCTCAATTTCATTAATTCTGTCTTCAATTATTTCAGTTCTACTCCTTTGCCCTTTCAATGTGTTATTTCTGAAAATTTAGTATTAATCTTCTGGATTCCTATCAGTAGATTTTCTATCATAACTAATGTTTCATTTATTTTGTCATTTTGTTCTTGTATTTTTTTCCAGAATTGTTCTAGGATTTTGTCTGTCACTCAGTCCTTAAAGATACCTAAGTAATCTTAAAAGCTAGCAAGCTACCATCTAGATGCAACAATGGTCTTCTCCTGATCCAGAGCAAAGAAGAATGAAGAAAACAAAAATTCATGGAAACAATTAGTCCTAGAGACTGGTACACCATCCGATCTGCAGCGTGTATGACTATGAGACCAGAAGAACTAGATGGTGCTTGGTTACCACTGTCATCCACTTGGAAGGGGATCTATGTAGGAGATCCTTGATAGAGAGGGTGAACAATGTGGAACAAAACTCAAAATCATTTGGAAAAAAAAAAAAAGGGTGGGGACCAGATTTGCTGGTCCGATAGAGCCTGGTGGAACCACTGATACTATGGTCCCTAGCTGCCCTTCAGGTCTGGAATTGAACTCACACCTGTGGTTTCCAGCCAAACAAAATACACGCATGTGAGTTAAACATTTACCTCAAGTAGATACACTCCTTGGAGAGAACAATCATGGGAGACAGAAGGGCTGCTTATGCACAGGGAGACAGCTCAGGGGGCAGGAGAGTATGAAGGGATGGACACTAAGAAGAGGTAAATATGGGGAGGAAGTAAGAGGGGAGCTGTTGCATTGTGGTAAACTGTGGTCAATGACATGAAACAAAGTATATGTGAACTGCTGTATGGATAGTGAATTTGCTCTGTAAGTCTTCACCCAAATCACAATTGAAAAAAATAATAAAATAAAAACAAAAACAAAACAAAACAAAAAAAAAGATACCTAAGTATAATTCTTTTGAATTCCATATCAGGGAGTTGCAATGCTACTTCTTGCTCAGGGATGTTTTCTTGGTCTATATCCTGCTCCCTTGTTTCTATCACTTTATCTTGCTTATTTGTGTGGACTGTGATGGTCTGTTGTCTCTGAGACATTGTGAGGTTGTATTTAGATTTCTGTTTGTCAAGAGCAGTTAAGTGTGAGTCAGGCTCTTCTTGATTGTCATTTATTGTTGGCCAGTTGGTAGAGAAGGAAGTGGTGGCTCTTACTCAGTAAGTGGAGCTACAGGAGTTGAGTGTGTGGTTATGTCATATGGGCACAATTTGTCTCCCACTCAGTTAGACAAAAATGATCCAAAAATGATTAAAAAGGTAAAAGCAAGCAGAGAAAAAACACACCACATAAACACAAAGAAACAACCAAAGAAAAAAGAAAAGAAAAATACACAATATCTGGGGAGGAGGCTGTTCCAGTTACCTATTACTGATCTGACAGGAATATACCACAAATTGGATGGCCTTGACAAACAAGAGTTTATTCTCTTACAGTTTGGAGGCTCTAATTCCAGGTTCAATGTGCCAGGCTTTAGGGACTGCATGAAAGCCCCTCAACTTTCAGGTCAATTTCTGCCTCCTGTCTCCACACCACTGGAGCTAGTGGTGTTTCTTCACTCAGACAGCTGCTAACTGCTGAGACTTACAAGCCCAAAGTTGATGAGTAAAAAGGCACAGTCCCAATGTTACCAAACCACATGGCAGGCCATTAATTTAAGTTTGTTGTAAGTCCCAAGGTCAGCAGAGCATATATAGCAGGCTGCTGAACAATGACATGGCTACATGCAGAGTCCAAGCATGCCATAAGCTAGAGACCATCCCAATGCTTCTTATATACAGGAAGCAGACCACATCCCAAAGGCAGCTACTCAGCTGCTTGTGGTAGATCCCACCATGGAGTTGATTGCCAGCCTCTTCATGGGGAAGAACTACCACCAGCTGCCAAGCCACTCAACCAGGCCCAGCCAAGTTGGCATACAAACTTAATCATCATAGGGCCAATGAGAGAAAAGAGGTACAGTAGGAGAATAATGAAGAAAAAGTTGGAAAATGTAAAAAGAAATACAAGGAATGGGGTTAACCATGAGAAAGAAAATAAAAATGGGAATCAGGAATAGGGAAGAGATAAAAAGCTGAAAGCAAGAACCTGGGCAGGGAAGAATAAAGAATAATGGAAAGGACAAAAAAGAATAATAATATTAGTAATAATTTTAAAACAGACAAAAGAAAGGAAAAAAATCTGGGCAGGGTGGGGAAGGGCACCCATGCTTCATCAGAGTGCACAGACTGGGATGGAATTCCTGCTAGCCCAGAAGATGGGTGGGAATGAGGGATGGCCACACCTTCGTTCACCAAGAGGGTGTGGAAGAGTAACAAGGGGAATATCACTTTTCCAGTCATTCATGTCTGGAATGTCCTTGCAGTTCCTGGCAAGAGGAACATATTCTTAGGTCCCTGGAATCTGAGAAAACACTGTCACTTTAAATATCCAAAATGGTCAAGCTGCTTGTAAACATTCAAAATGGCTGCGCCCTCCAGACATGCAAAAGTCCACAGCTCATCCCATTTCCCTCTTTGCTTTTTCCCTTTTGATTCACTGGCCATCAGTGTAGTCCTCTGTGCAGCCCCTGGCTAGCAGGGCTGATTTTTAGGTTAATTCTTAGGTCCTTATGTCACTTGTCAATATGCAAGCTGTCCATACCATCAGGATCACTGACAGACTACAGCTCCATATGTCTCTTTTTTGGTGTTTTCATACAGGTTCTTCTACTAGTTGGAGTTTAGTCCACTCTGTATCCTTCATTTGAAGGCTCAGGGCTTCAGGATTATCTTCTGTATCTGTATTAATTGGTTCCCCTTTTCTTTTTTGAAGAGAGTTTGTGTAATGTGTCTGCCTATTCCTCCATCTTACTGGAATTCCCTCCATTTCTTGTCTTTTTAATGACCTTTTGCTTTCTTCAAGTGTGATGTTCATGATATCCTCTAACAGCTTATTTGGATTTCTGTCATTGGTGTTCAATGCATCAAATCTATTCTTTAGATGGTCTCTAAATTCAGGTAGGATATAATCAAGTTCATATTTTGGCTCTCCTGGACTTGTTTTAATTGTCTCCAGCTTCAATCTGAACTTGCACAGGAGCAATTTATGGTCAGTTCCACAGTCAGCTCCTGGCCTTGTTTTGGTTGAAGATATTGAGCTTCTCTATCAACTTTTTCCACAGATATAGTCAATCTGATTCCTGTGTATTGCATCCAGTGAGGTTCACATGTATAACTGCCATTTATCTTGTTGAAAAATTGTATTTGCAATGAATAAGTCATTCATCTTACAAAATTCAGTCATGATCTCTGAGGTCATTTTTATCATCAAGGCCATATTTTCCAACTACCAGTTATTCTTCTTTGCTTCCAGCTTTCACATTTAAATCACCAGTAATAATCAACACATCTTGATTGCATGTTTGGTCAATTTCAGACTGCAGAAGTTGGCGAAAGTTTTCAATTTCCTTCTCTTTGGCTTTGATGATTGGTGCATGTAGTGGTTACGTTTGTGTGTCAACTTGGCTAGGCCTGTTTGAGTGCCTGGGCAGCTGAATGTAGTTATTCCCCATGGTGAGATTGATAACTAACTCCATGGTGGAATCTATTGGAGCAGCTGAGTAGCTGCTTTGGGTATGTGGTCTGCTTCCCGTGTATAAGAAATAGCTTTGGGAATGGTCTCTAGCTTACAGCACTCTTGAACCCTGCATGCAACCACGTTGTGCTCTGCTGACCTTGGGACCTTTAATGGACTTGAATTAATGGCCTGCCATGTGGTTAGGTAATGTCAAGACTGTGCCTTATTACTTGTCAACCTCCAGCTTGTCAGCCGCAGCAGCCATCAGCTGAGTGAAGAAAAGCCTTCAGCTTCAGTGGGCCAGGAACAGGAGGCAGACCTGAAGCCCAAGGTTGAGGGACTTTCACCAAGCCCCTATAGCCTGGCACTTTGAAGTCAGACCTAAAGTCTCCAAACGTAAGAGAATAAATTCCTGTTTGTTCAAGCCATCCCATTTGTGATATATTCTTATCAGAGTGACACTAGGTAACCAGAGAAGTGCATAAATTTGCATAATAGTAATATTAACTGGTCTTGCTTATAGGCATATGGATATTAACCTATCACTTCACCATTGTACTTCAGGATAAATCTTGAAACATTCTTTGTGATGATGAATGCCATGCCATTCCTCTTCAATTTGTCATTCTTGGCATGTTAGAGCATATGATTGTCTAATTCAGAATGGCCAAAACAAGTCCATTTCAGCTCACTAATGCCTAGGATATTGATCTTTACAGTTTTCATTTCATTTTTGGCAATTTCCAATTTGCCTACATTAATATTTTGTATATTCTGTGTTTTAATTATTAATGGATGTTTGTAGCTGTTTCTTCCCAGTTTGAGTCATACCCCATCAGCAAATGGAGGTCCTGAAAGTTTTACTCCATCCATGTCATTAAGATTTCACTCTACTTTGAGGAGGCAGCTCTTCCCCAGTCATATTTTGAGTGCCTTCTGACCTAAGGAGCTCATTTTCCTGCACTATATCAGGCAGTGTTTCAGGGCTCCTCACAAATTTTTCCAGTAATAGACAGTGTGTTTCACTGCTATTCATAAGATTCTCACTGACCAATTTTTTGAGAAATGGGTGGTCCCTTCCTTCTTCTGAATCTGTCTTAGTCTGAAACCTAACAACCATGGATGACCCTGTTGACACTTGAAATACTGGTAGCATAACCTCCAGCCTCACAGCAACATGCAAGCCAACACAGTATGACAAGCTGACAGACAAGTGGTGGTGACAGATTAGAGCTCCTTAAAGGACCTATAATTTAAGTTCCTTTTTAATCTGACCCAAACTGGAGGGTTAGATCTGACTGAATTTAGCTTATACCTTTCTCATTCCAACCTTTGCTCACATTGTTCCTTCTCCAGTAATGTCTTCCCGTATTACTGCCTTTAAATATAAAGTTTTTTTTTTTTTTTTTTTTTTAATGTTCATCTGTAGCTACAACCCTTCCTGAAGTATCAACAATATACTAGTTGGGTGTGTGTGTTCTTCTACCTCTCAGGAGCCCTAGTGGTGCAGAAGTTAAAACACTTTGCTGCTAACCAAAAGGTTAGCAATTCCAACCCCCTACCTGCTCCATGGGAGAAACATATGGCAGTCTGCTCAACAGCAGTAGGTTTGGTTTCTACCTCTCTGATTCCAGTTTTGACACATCTTACAGTGATGGAAGATTATATTCAACCTAGAGTTTGTAATTCACAACTTATTATTGTAATAAATGACAGTAGAGTCAAAGAACTTTAGAAGAAGAAAAATTATTTTCCCAAGCAGTTCTTTGGGCCATTTTATGTAAGGGGAGAAAATTCATTTTGGAATAAGAGTAAAACAGAGCTCACACATCTGCAATAGGTAAACTCTCTGGAAAGAGGCTAACGCATTAAATCTCAATGTTGGGGAGAAATTTACTCTGATTGCCAATACTGTCAAAGTGTCTAGTGGTAGAGACTGTTCCAAAGCAATTTTAAAATACAAAATGAAACAAAATGTGCAGTGAGGCTGAAAATAATAACGAGGAAAATATATGGATATAAATGTTCAGGAAAATACTGCACAAGGTCATTGCTGGCAAATCCTTTTTTGTTGGTTGAGCCTGGCATTGGAACTAAACAGAAGAGCCAGACCTTTTCATACCCACCTAGTTCCACTCCATAGCTTCATAAATTTTATGGTCCCTGATTCTGCCAGGAACATAGCCTGGCACTGGAGAGAATGAATCACAAAAATTATAGGAATACGGGAATTGTAAAGACAGAAGTTCTTTAGAGGTCATCTAGTCCAATTCCTTTTTTGTACAGATGACAACATGGGGGTCCAAGTAGGGGATACTGACTTCTCAAACTTATTTAACTTGTAGTCACAAAGTCAGTCTTAGAATCTGGTTATTCTGGTCCCAATACCAAGCCTTTTTCTTCTATAATACTTACATTGTTTACTTATTTATTCAGTAAATAATTTTATTATGAATTGAATTATTAATCTCATTTTTCTACCCTAAATTGCAAGAAGAACAAAAAAAATCTGTCCTAGAAGAAGTGTAGTCAGAATGCTCCGTGGAAGTGAAAATGGCTAGACTTAGTCTCATCTACTCTGGTCATGTAGTCAGAAGGGCCCATTCCCTGGAGAAGGATATCATGCTTGGCAAAGTGGAGGGTCAACCGAAAAGGGAAGACCCTCAATGAGATGTATTGACACAGTGGCTGCAACGATGGGCTCAGATATAGTAAAGATTTTGAGGATGGTACATGACTAGCAATGTTTTGTTGTGTTGCACACAGGGTCACTGTAAGTTGGAGCTGACTTGGCAGCACCTAATAAAAATAGTAACAACAAGAGCGGCTTCTTTAAAAAATATTGATCTGTGATTCTCTCTTTGAAAGTTGAGGTAAAAAGGTATGAGCACCAAATTTTAAAAGCTCTTGGCTGCTAAACAAAATGTTGCTTGTTCATAGCCACCTGCTGCTCCATGGGAGAAAGATGTGGTGTTCTGCTCCCATACGGATTACAGGCTTTGAAACCATATAAGGCAGTTCTTGTCTGCCCTATAGATTTGCTATGAGTCAGAATCATCAATGGCATCAAATTTATTTGTTTGCCTTTTAAAGAAAATAAAAGATGTAGCAATTTACAATAATATGCTAAATACTGTCAGTGTGAGTCAGAATCAACTCAATGGCAATGGGTTTGATTTTGATTTGTTTATTTCTATATACTACAATACTAAGGAAGTAAAAAGAAAGAAATGGGTGATAAGGAATAAGCCCTGTATCGGCTAAGGGGGCAGGGAGGTGTTATTAGAAAATCAAACTGCCAAGGTCTGTGTAGATACACTTTCCACCTTGGGAGTAAATCCAAGATTTTACTTAGTTTCTGAGTTTCCTCTGGACACAAAATGAAATACAGGCTCAATTCAAACAGGTTGTGTTTCAAAGAGAATGTCTAAGGTTGTGTCTGCTGTCATGATCTTCCTGTCATGCTTGTAATATAGTGACTGAAGTAGCATACTCCCACAGTTTAGGTGATATATTGATTTTCCTTCCCCTATAAACAGATGCAGAGTGGTTAGGAACAGCTAAGGGAGACAAACTCATCTGCCAATTTGTTGTCTTGTGGTGACTTCCATGTGGCTGTGAGGCTGGAGGCTATGCCATTGGTGTTGCAAAATGCCAGCAGGGTTACTCATGGTGGACAGGTTTCAGTGGATCATCCAGGCTAAAACAGACTCAGAAGAAGGAAGAGGCTATTCACTTCTCAAACAACTGGCCAGTGAAAACCTTATGAATAGCAGTGAAATGTTATCTGATATATTAATGGAAAACTTTATGAATAGCCATCAAACATTTTCTGATATAGTGCCAGAAGATGAACCCATCAGATTGGAAGACACTCAAAATTTGACTAGGGAAGAGATGACTCCTCAGAGTAGAGACAACCTTAAAGATATGGATAGAGTAAAGTTTTCAGGATCCCCACTGGCTGATGTGGCACAGCTCAAAATGTGTAGGAACAGATGCAAACATCCATTAATAATCAGAACATGGAACGTACTAAGTATGAATCTAGAGAAACTGGAAGTTGTCAAAAATGAAATAAAATGCATAAAGATTGATATTCTAGGCATTAGTGACCTGAAATTGACTGGTTTTGGCCATTTTGAATCACACAACCACATGATCTACTATGCTGGGAAGGACAAATTGAACAAGATTGGCGTGGCATTCATTGTCACAAAGAGTGTTTCAAGTTCTGTCCTCAAGTGCAATGCTGTCAGTGATAGGATAATACCCATACACCTGCAAGGAAGACCAGTTAATACTACTATTATTCAAATTTACGCACCAACCACCAAATCCAAAGATGAGGAAACTGAAGATTTCTACAAACTTCTGCAGTCTGAAATTGACCAAACATGCAATTAAGATGTGTTGATTATCACTGGTGACTGGAATGCAAAAGTTGGAAACAAAGAAGTGTTACCAGTAGTTGGAAAATATGGCCTTGGTGATAGAAATAATGCTGGCAATTGCAAGATAGAATTTTGCAAGACAAATGACTTATTCATTGCAAATACCATTTTTCAACAATACAAACTGCAGCTATACATGTGGACTTTACCAGATGGAATACACAGGAATCAGATTGACTACATCTGTGGCAAGAGGCAATGAAGAAGTTCAATATCTTCAGCCAAAACAATGCCAGGAACTGATTGTGGAACAGGCCATCAACTGCTCATATGCAAGCTCAAGTTGAAGTTGAAGACAACTTCAACAAAATAAGTCCACAAGAGCCAAAGTAAGACCTTGATAATATCCCTCCTGAATTTAGAGACTATCTAAAGAATAGATTTGAAGCATTGAACACAAAAAACCAGAGATTTGTGAGATGACACCAAGTATATCATCCATGAATAAAGCAACAGGTCATTAAAAAGACAAGAAAAGAAGAAAAGACCAAAATGGATGTCAGAAGAGACTCTGAAACTTGCTCTTGAGCAGAGAATAGCTAAAGCAAATGGAAGAAATGACAAGATAAAAGAGCTGAACAGAATATTTCAAAGAGCAGCTCGAGAAGACAAAGCCAATTATGATAATGAAATGTGCAAAGACCTATAGTTAGAAAACCAGAAGGGAAGAATACACTCAGCATTTCTCAAGCTGAAAGAACTGAGGAAAAATTTTAAGCCTCAAGTTGTGATATTTAAAGATTCTACGGACAAAATATTGAATGATGCAGGAAACATTAAAAGAAGATGAAGGAATACACAGTCACTGTACCAAAAAGAATTGGTTGATGTTTATCCATTTCAGGAGGTGGCATATGATCAAGAACCAATGGTACTGAAGGAAGAAGTTGAAGCTGCACTGAAGGAATTGACAAAAAACAAGGCTCCATGAATTGATCAAGTACCCATTGAGATGTTTCAGCAAATGGATACTCTGCTGAAGGCACTCACTTGGCTATGCCAAGAGATTTGGAAGACAGCTCCCATTGGAGGAATCTGGGCAACAAGAGTTATCCCTCCAGAGATATAAGGGAGCTTGGGGTTTAAGCATCAATTTTCCTGCCAATTGTTGGTTGGGGGCTCCTGGGTATATGGTGAGTATACCAATTTCCAGCATTTCCAGCTTACCTAGAACATGGGAAGAGTGGTTTTCTAAAGCTCATAAAAAAAAAAAAAAAAAAACTTAAGTAACAGAACTGGCCTGAAGCACAGTCAGATGATATTGTCTGATTGACGTGTTATGGGTAGAGCATCTGACTAGTTTGCCGTAAGTGGATACATTTTTAATTTCTTAAGATATCCACATTTGGTAGACAGAATAATGGTAGATATCACCTCCACAGATTGTCTAATCTCCAAAAAACTAAATAACTTAGGTTACATTGGAAGAGGAAATTAAGACTGCAGATGGAGTTAATATTACAAGTTGACTTTACAATAACGGTATTATCCAAATTAATCCAAGTAGCCCTAATGCAATCACAAGATCCTTAAAAGTAGAAGAGAGAGGTAGAAGATTCAGTAAAAAAAAAAAAAAAAAAAAAAGATATGTAAGGAAAAAGGAGCCGTTGTGGTACAAGAGCTGCTAACCAAAATGTCAGTGATTCAAACCTACCAGCTGCTCTGCAGGAAAAAGATGTGGCAGTCTACTTCCAGGAAGATGACAGTATTGGAAACTTTATGGAGCCAGTTCCACTCTGTCTTACAGTGTTGCTATGAGTCAGAATCAACTCGATAGTAATGAATATGGTTTGGGGTTTTATATAAGGAAAGGGAGTCCCTGGTGGCACAAATGTTTAAGCACTCAACTACTAGCCAAAAAGTTGGCAATTCACACCCACCCAGAGTGCCTTGGAAGACAGGCCTGGTGATCTGCTTCCCAAAACTCACAGCCTTGAAAACTCCGTGGAGCAGTTCTACTCTGCACATGTGCCGTCACCATGAATTGGAATCAGCTTGATGGCAACTACTAACAACAACATATAAGAAAAACACAGAGGGATGCTGGCTTCCCTTACATGTCCCATTTCTAGTGCCATTACCTCTGAGAGCTAGCTGCATTCCTGCTAGTCCTCAGTTTTCATATCTGGGTACGGTAGTCAAAAACTATCAGGTTACACAATACTCTCTCTGAGCTCTCACATCTGGTATCACAAAATCATTCCTAGCCAAATCCACTCGATACTCAGTTTAGTATCTTACTCTGGGAATTATACACAGTGCCTGTTTACGTTCCTTATTTTCCACTGAGAAATAAAAGCAAACAAACAAGCCTAACAGATGGGAGAAAATTTGAGGATTTGCTTGCTTAAGGTATTTGGCAATCTTAATTTGTATTTATGTGTTACCAGTGACACCTTGCTAACAGAGATTCCATTTTTGTTTAAATTATTTTGGCCGTAGATTTTCACTTTTCTGGGCATCTCTAAATGTCCTTCTGTTTCTAGAACATTTGGTCCATATACATGACTGTGATAAAACTGAAATAAAATAATCAACCACAAATCTTCTATCAAGTTTTAAAAAGACACATCCAAAGGTACAAAGAAAATACTGAGAATTTGTAGGTGCTTTCAAATATTGTTCCCCAAATATTTCACCCTCTCATGGGGATGATAACTGGATAAGGTTTGCAAAGGTCTGAAGCTAGAAGTGGTAGATAGGAGGGAGTAGGAAGCTGTGTCAACTGCTTAGTTTAAGTGAAATGAACAGAGAGAATTAGCTGTTGGCTTTGGCAAAATGCAAGATATTAGCAACATTGATGAGTGATTTTAGTGGAGTAGCAGGAACAAAACTTGATTAAAATGTGAATTGGGCAGAAAAAGAAAAGTGAGAAGTAGAAAATGTGAATACTGACAATTCTTTTGAGGAGTTTAAATATCAGGTGGAACAGAGAAAATTACCATTATTTGGAAAAGGTGAGAGTTCAAAGAACAAAATATACTTATATATTTATCTATATTAAGGTATTAATATCACATATCATGTAATATCCGTAATGCTATATATAGTATAATATATACAGCTATGTAAGGAGCTCTGGTGGTGTAGTTGTTAAGGCATTTGACCACTAACCAAAAGCTTGGTGGTTCAAACCCACCAGCTGCTGTGGGAAAAAAGATTAAGCAGTCTGCGTCCATAAAGATTTACAGCTTGGGAAACCCAATAGGGGTCACTATGAGTCGGAACTGACTTGATGACAGTGAGTTTCTTTATGGCACACCATTGTACGTGTGTGTGTGTGTGTGTGTGTGTTTGTGTATAGTATAATACAGAGTAAAAAATCAAACCAAATGCACTGTCATTAAGTCAGTTCTGACTCATAGAGAACCTCCTTTGGGTTACCAAGGTTATAAATCTCTACAGAAGCAGACTACCTCATCTTTGTTCCATGGAGTAGCTGGTGGATTTGAACCACTGACCTTTTGGTTAGCAGCCAAATGCCTTAACCACTACACCACCAGAGCTCCTTAGCAAAGATATGTATATAAATAAAAAACTAATTATGTATATATTATGTAAATATATATCTATAATGTATATGGGAGCTCTGGTAGCGTAGTGCCTAAGGCATTTGACTGCTAACCAGAAGGCTGGCGGTTCAAACCCACCAGCCACTCCTCGGAAAGAAGATGGGGCAATCTGCTCCAGTAGTGATACTGCCTCAGAAACCCAAGGAGGGGTCACTATGAGTCGGGTCCAACTCGACAGCACATACCAACAGCAGCAACATAATACATATATTTTTTTCTTTGGCAGAAAATATAAGGGCATGTTTGTGAGTAAATGGAAATGATCTAGGAGAAATTTATCTTAAAGGACAGAAAAAGGGCTCATTGGGTAAGCCAATCCTTGAGTAAGAAAAAGCAGTAGAGAAGTGGCCTCTGGTAAGAAAAAAAGAAAAAAAAGTTAGCATTGAGTCAAACATGATTCATGATGATCACCTGTGTTATGGAGTAGGATGGACTTGAACCTCCAAGCTTTCAGTTAGCAGCTGAGCATATTAACCATTTATACCAGGGACTCTACCTGATAGGAAGAGGGGCCCTCATTGAAGAAAAGGTTGACTACTTATACAGATGTGGGTTGACTTTTGTGTTTAGTGGGGGCATGAGATTGTTTTCTTCTACTGTATCAATTTTTTTAAGGAAATATAAGATGAAGTCACCTATGGGGGGGGGTAAGGATTGGTATTTTGATTTAATAACCATTCAGAAGACTTGGAAAAGTAATGTGACTAAGGAAGTGTAGGAAGATTTTCTAACATTGTCAAGGGTGTACATGAATTTTCTTATTTTTAATTGTGATTTGGGTGCACGTTTACAGAGCATATTCATTTTCCTGTAACAGTTCAAATCCTTTTTTTTTTTTTCATGACATTGATTGCAATGGTGTACATGAACTTTTGATAATAACTTGAAATAAGAATAGTCCACACTGTAGATTATCTGATTTTCTTTAGCATGATATGCTATGCTACTTGGGTGTTGTTGTTAAGTGCCATCAAGTCAGCTCCGACTCATACCAACCCTATGTATGCCAGAACGAAACACTGCCTGGTCCTGTGCCAGCCTCACCATCCTTGCTGTACCTAAGCCCATTGTTGCAGCAGTGTCAATCCATCTGGTTGAGGTTGTTCCCCTTTTTCATTGACACTCTATTTTACCAAGCATGATATCTTTCTCTAAGAAATGATCATTTCTGACAACATAACTAAAGTAGGTGAGACAAAGTCTGGATATTCTCCATTCCAAGGAGCATTCTGGCAGCATTTCTTCCAGGACAGATGGGTTAGTTCTTCTGGCAGTCCATGGTACTTTCACTATTCTTCACCATCACCACAACTCAAAAGCATCAACTCTTCTTTTGTCTTCCGTATTCATTGTCCAGTTTTCACAAGCATATGAAGTGACTGAAAATACAGTGGCTTAGGTTAGGTGCACCTTAGTCTTCAAAGATATATCTTTGCTATTCAGCATTTTAAATAGCTCTCTTGCAGCAGATTTGCCCAATGCAATACATCATCTAATGTCTTGACTGCTGCTTGCATTGAATTGTGGAACCAAGTAAAATGAAATCTTTTAACCACTTCAATATTTTCTCCATTTATTGCTATGCTGCCTATTGGTCCAATTGTGAGGATTTTCATTTTCTTTATGTTGAGACATAATCCATACTTTCAGACTGTAGTCTTGTCTTCATCAGTAAATGCTTCAAGTCATCCTCACTTTCAGGAAGCAAAATTGTGTCATCTGCATATTGCAGGCTGTTAACAACTCTTCCTTCAATCTTGATGCCACACTCTTCTTCATATAGTCCAGTTTTTTGGATTACTGCTCAGCATACAGATTGAATACTTCTGGTGAAAAGATACAACCTTGACACACTCCCTTCCTGATTTTAAACCATGCAGTAACCCTTTGTTCTGTTTGAACAGCAGCCTCCTGGTCCATTTACAGGTTCCTCATGAGCACAATTAAGTGTTCTGGAATTTCCATTCTTCTCAATGTTATCCATAATTTGTTATGATTGACACAACCGGATGCTTTTGCATAGTCAATAAAACACAAGTAAGCATTTTCTGGCATTCTTTCAACTAAGATCCATCTGACATCAGCAATGATATCGCTTGTTTCACATCCTCTTCTGAACCCAGTTTGCATTTCTGGAAGTTCTCTGTCAATATACTGCTGCAAACATTTTTGAATTATCTTCAGTAAGATTTTACTTGTGTTTGATATTAATGATATTGTTTGATAATTTCCACATTCTGTGGGATCATCTTTCTTCAGAATGGGTACAAATATGGATCTCTTCCAGTCAGTTGGCCAGGTAGCTGTCTTCCAAATCTCTTGGCGTAGCTGAGTGAGTGACTCCAGTGCAGCATCCATTTGTTGAAACATCTCAGTGGGTATTCCACCAATTCCTGGAGCCTTGTTCTTCACCAATTCCTTCAGTGCAGCTTCAACTTCTTCCTTAAGTACTGTCGGTCTTGATCATATACCACTTCCTGAAATGATGAACATTGACTTTTTTTTTGGGGGGGGGTACAGTTACTCTGTGTATTCTTTCCATCTTCTTTCGATCTTTCTTGCATCCTTCAATATTTTGCCCATAGAATCTGTCAATTGTAACTTGAGGCTTATATTTTTTCTTCATTTTTTTCAGCTTTACAAATGCCAAGTGTGTTCTTCCCTTTTGGTTTTTTAACTCCAGATCTTTGCAAGTTTCATTATTATAATTGATTTTTGTCTTCTTGAGCTACTCTTTGATATCTTCTGTTCAGCTCTTTTGTCTTATCATTTCTTCCATTTGCTTTAGCAACTCTCCATTCAAAGGCAACTTTAAGAGTCTCTTCTGACATTCATTTTGGTCTTTTCTTTCTTTCTCATATTTTTAATGACCTCTTACTTTCTTCATGGATGATGTGCTTGATGTCATCCTACAATTCCTCTGGTTTTTGGTCATTGGTGTTCAATGCATCAAAACTACTCTTTAGATGGTTTCTAAATTTGGAAGGGATATAATCTAGGTTATATTTTGGCTCTCATGGACTTTTTTTCAGTTTTAATTTGAACTTGCATATGTGCAGTTGATGGTCTGTTTCACAGTTAGCTGCTGACCTTGTTTTGGCTGAAGATATTGACTTTCTTCCTCTTCTCTTTCCAAAGATGTAGTAGATCTTGTTAGTGTGTATTCCATCTGGTGATAGCTGTTACATATGTTGTTGAAAAAAGGTATTGCCAATGAAGAAGTCATTAGTCTTGCAAAATTCTATCACGTGATCTCCTGCATTATTTTTATCCCCAAGGCCATATTTTTCAACTACCAGTGATTCTTCCTTGTTTCTACCTTTTGCATTCCAATCATCAGTGATAATCAACACACCTTGATTGCATGGTTGGTCAATTTCAGACTGCAGAAGTTGGTGAAAATCTTCAATTTCCTTGTCTTTAGCTTTGGTGGTTGGTGACTATATTTGGATAATAGTAGTATTAACTGGTCTTCCTTGGAGGCATATTGATATCATCCTACCACTGAGAGCATTGTGCTTCAGGCATGAAGCATTCTTTGTGACATGTCATTCCTCTTCAATCTGTCATTCCCAGCATAGTTAATCATTAGAAATGACTATTAGCTCCCTAATGCCTAGTATATTGATCTTTATGTGTTCCATTTTATTTTTGACAACTTCCAATTTTCCTAGATTCATACTCTGTACATTCCCTATTGCAATTATTAATGGATGTTTGCAGCTGTTTCTTCCCATTTTGAGTCATGCCACATCAGCAGATAGAGGTCCTGAAACCTTTACTCTAATCACATCATTAAGATCAACTCTGCTTCGAGGAAGCAGCTCTTCCCCAATCATATTTTGAGTGCCTTCTGACCTGAGGGGCTCATCTTCCAGATCTGTATCAGATAGTGTTTCAGGGCTATTAATGAAGTTTTCCAGTACAATATGAGACAGTGTTTCACTGCTATTTATATGGTTTTCACTGGCCAATTCTTTGAGAAGTGGATGGTCACTTCCTTCTTCTGAGTCTTAGTCTGGAAGCGCCACTGAAACCTGTCCACCATGGTTGAACTGCTGATATTTGAAATACAAGTGCCATAGCCTCCAGCCTCACAGCAGCATACAAGCTACTACAGTATGACAAACTGACAGATGAGTGGTGATTGTCTGTGGTAAAGCCCTGGAAACGGTCTTATTCCATGTTGAGAATCACTCATTGACGTCTGTTACAGTACACCATACTGTAGGTATACTGGAGGAAAAGACTTGATGAAAGTGAGACCAGACACCAAAGACAAGCAACTCATCAACAGTGGGAAGGGATGTGCAGACCAGAGCAGACAGGGGATGATTCATTGTGCAGACCTCAAGGGACAGGAGAAGATTCATAGAACAAGAGATGATATAAGGGTCTGAGAATAGTGGGTCACTCCCTTGGATAACAGTTTAGTGGCAAGCAGTGTAAAGTCTTTAAGGCCAAGGGTGATTCCTAAGCATGGAAGGGTTACAGTAGCCAGAAGATGGCCAAATATGTATTGCTAAAAAATAAAAGTATAAAATCTTGCTTATATTTCTTACACCCAAGAATTCACCCTCCTGAGAGGGATTATCAGAACCAGAAGAAGCTTACTTGATTTCACTACTTACTATTAAAATAAAATAACTATATTGTGGTGAATAATTTGAAAGAAGAGCAACCTTACCTATACCTTGGTGAACCCAAGGACTTGAAAGAGTGTATCTTGCTGCTCCTCCCCCAAGCCATGAACAGCTCTAACTTGCCTAAAACCTAGGACCACGGCCTACACTTCCCTCTCTCCTCCAGTGAAAGAGGTCAAGACTCATTCTGGATTATTCATTTTTCCCTGCCACTGCCTCACTTTGTGGCTGCCAAGAGCATATGATCACAAAGACCATGGATTTAGGGTTTCTCACCTCAACTTTTGGGCTGACATCTCCACATTTCTTGTTCCCTCTTCACTGAACACAGATGAATGTTTTGCATAGTTGATAAACTACAGTTAAACATCTTTCTGGTATTCTTTGATTTAAGCCAACATTGATCAGACATCAGCAATGATATCCCTCATTGCACATCCTCTTCTTAATCTGACTTGAATTCCTGTCAGTTCCCTGTAGTGTACTGCTCCAACAGCTTTTTAAATTATCTTGAGCAAAATTTTACTTATATGTGATGTTTGAACCACCAGCCTTCTGGTTAGCAGTGAAATGCCTTAGGCATTACACCACAGGAGCTCCTGGTATAAATGATATTGTTTGATAATTTCTGGATTCTGTTGGATCATCTTTCTTTGGAATGGGCACAAATGTGGATCTTGTCCAGTCAGTTGGCCAGAGGCAGTCATTCAAACAGAACAAGGAGGTACTGTGTAGTTTAAAATCAGGAAAAGTATGTGTCAGGGTTGTATAATTTCACCATACTTATTCAATCTGTATACTGAACAAATCTGAGAAACTGGACCATATGAAGAACACAGCATCAGGATTGGTGGAAGATTCATTAACAACCTGTAATAAGCAGACACAACCTTGCTTGTTGAAAGCAAAGAGAGCTTGATGTATTTACTGATGAAGAACAAAAACTACAGCCTTCAGTATGGATTTCACCTCAATATAGAGAAACCAAAAATTTTCACAACTGGTTCGATAAACAACATCATACTAAACAAAGAAATTATTTAAATTGTCCAGGATTTCACTTTAGTTGGATCTACAATCAATGTCCATGAAAAGCAGGAGTCAAATATTAAACTACGTATTGCACTGGGCAAATCTACTACAAAAGATTTCTTTAAAGTGTTAAAAAGTAAGGATGTCACTTTGAGGATGAAGGTGTACCTGACATAAACCACGGTATTTTCAATCACCTCATATGCATGTGAAACCTGGACAGTGAATAAGGAAGATCAGACAATAATTGATGCATTTGAATTATGGTACTGGCAAAGAATATTGAATATATCATGGACTGCTAGACAAAAGAACAAATCTGTCTTGGAAGAAGTACAACCAACAAGCTACTTAGAAGGAAGCAAAGTAAGACTTCATCTTATGTACTTTGGACATGTTATCAGGAAGGACCAGTCTCTGGAAATGAATATTATACTTGCTAAATCAGAGTATCAGCACAAAAGAGGAAGGCTCTCAACAAGATGAATTCAGTGGCTACAACAATGGGCTTAAACATAGCAATAATTGTTAGGATGGCACAGCACTGGTCATTGTTTCATTCTGTTGTGCATATGGTCAATGTAAGAGTTGAAACCAATTTGATAGCATCTAACAACAACAACACAACTTCCTTGAACTCTTCCCTACTGCTAATAGACCCTCGTAGCCCTCTATGTCTACAAATTATGCTCATGCATTCACTTCAAGAGACAAACTTAATCTCCTTTCCCTTCAGGTAGTCTGGATTTACTTCTATGGATGTGGTATGCTGTTGAGTCTGCTCTGACTTATAGCAACCCTATATGACAGAGTAATACTGTCCCATAAGGTTTCATAGGCTGTGATATTTATGGGAAGAGATTGTCAGGTCTTTTTTCCCATGGAGCGTCTGGTGAGATCAAACCAATGACCTTTCAGTTAATAGTCACGTGCTTAGCCATTGCACTATAAGGATTCTTTTTTTTTTTTTTTTAATTAGGATTTGGGTGAAGATTTACAGAGTAAATTCACTTTTCATACAGCAGTTCACATATACTTTGTCTCATGTCATTGACCAAAATTT